>NC_134363.1:170610494-170757994 GCF_048569485.1 Anomaloglossus baeobatrachus | reverse complement strand
GGCCAGTGTCCACACTACTGTTCGTAAAAGGTCCAGTGCTGACACTTATTCTTCTTAAAGGGCCAGTGTCCAAACTACTCCTCTTAAAGGACCAGTGTCCACACTAATCTTCTTAAAGGGCCCAATGCCTACCTACTCTTATTTACGTGTAATCAAGAGAGAGTTGGGTTATATGCCGCGCTATCACCAGAAGACAGATATTAATTTTATTTTTTTTATTTATCATACAGGTCAGGTCAACGCGTTTCAGGGACCGACTATTCCCTTCATCAGGATATCAAGGAACCATAAAACTGTACCTTGCTCTTATTTAAAGGGCCAAGTACTGCCTTTCTTAAAGGGCCAGTTCCCACAATATTTTTTTTTAAAGGGCCAATGGCCACATTATTCCACACCAAGGTAGGCGAGTTACTTTATTAGGTGTATCTTCTTGTAAAGGGGTTGTGGTGATACGTTTCGGTTCTGCACCTGTGTACTCCCGGAGAACCTCATTAATACGGAGTGTGTCCTCCTTTAGCAGACGTTAGCGCGGGCGGTATTATTCAGCATTATTATTGCCGTGTCCTCATCTACGTGGCCTCAATAAATGGGAAATGTAAACAGGAGAACTCTTTGAACTCTGATAAAGGCCATGTTGCCTTCTCTCAGCCCGGGATGATTAATATGTTCTCTTCTGTGTAGATTCCCATACAATCCAGGACAAGCGCTGCCCTCCTCCAAACCACATGAAATGCAGACACCCTCAACTAACCCGCATTGTTAGTGTTTGCTCTCGAATGCTCCATTATTCTCCGTCTATTTCTGAACACAGATTTCTCTATTAGTCGGTGGCACCTAGACAGACGTTGCCTATATTCACCGTACAGGTGAGCTCCATAGGAGAGGTATACATGCCGCCGGCCTTCAACTTGTCACATTGTGTCTGTCTATCTCATTGCTACAGTATATGGCTGTGACACATTTCCACCGTATGTGGCACAAAATACCGTCATCGTGTGATCTACACTCGTCTGCTGAATCGAATCGTCTGCAAACGTCAAAGATCTACAGAGATGGGAGGAAGGGGGGGGGGAGGGGGGGAGATGAAGTTTCTCCCCATCAGGGCCAGCTGTTCTAGCAACAAATTATATTAATTATTTACCCACAACGCGGCGTGAATATTAATGGAACGAACCAGAGAAAGATCCTTCCCCCTGTCTGAGCGTGCACAGGAGGCTGAGGGAGGGCGGTGCAGGGGGATCGCAGAAATGGGGAACGAGACGGAGGGGTCTGAAGAAAGAGGAGTGGGAGGGGACTAAGGAAATAAAAATAGTGCAAAGGATGGGGAGAATAGAAGCGGAAGGATGGTAAATGAGGCAAAAACAAGAAAAACAAGGCGCGGAAGATGGAAATGAGTGCCCGTTAGTATCATAATAGCTTTATTTTGCATTTTTTAATTAAGATGACAAAGTAACTGATTATACGGTCAGCAGTGAGATACGGCAGTAGTGAAGCTAGGGAGAAACATTAATTCCATGGGCGTGGGTATTGGGCATTGGGTGTGGGTATTGGGGCATTGGGTGTGGGTATTGGGGCATTGGAGCTTTCGGTGTGGGAATTGGGGCATTGGGTGTGGGTATTGGGGCATTGTCTGGGGTATAAAGTGATTAGGCAGGATGATTGCTCTGGACACCCCACAAGTGAAGGAAAGCGGCTGTAGGATACCCTATGAAGGCAAAGCACTTGCAGACAGGGATCATGAAGTATCATGAAGGGACCAGGGAAAACTACAAAAGATCCGCTTCAAATGGATCCAAAGGAATCTTAAAAGGATCCAACTGGACTGATACGGAGTCCGTTAGGTTTTGCAAAATCTCATTTAAATGCTTCAAAGAAAACCTGCAGAGCAAATCAACGGGCGCAACATCTGGAAAGTTAGAGCTTTTTTTCATCCAAGATAAAGGTTCGATTTACTGCTCTAGCCCTGTATCTAAATACCGTGGCCAAAATAAAGTGGCCTGTCGGTGACCCCTCCTTGTACCAAGTCCTTGGAAAAATGGGCTGTCGGTGACCCCTCCTTGTACCATGTCCTTGGAAAAGTGGCCTGTCGGTGTCCCCTCCTTGTACCATGTCCTTGGAAAAGTGGCCTGTCGGTGACCCCCTCATTGTACCATGTCCTTGGAAAAGTGGCCTGTCTGTGACCCCTCCTTGTACCATGTCCTTGGAAAAGTGGCCTGTCGGTGACCCCCCTCCTTGTACCATGTCTTTGGAAAAGTGGCCTGTCGGTGTCCCCTCCTTGTACCATGTTCTTGGGTTGCATTTCTCCGCTCTAACTGGAAAACTATTAGATTTGTGTGAACATTCACTAATCAAGGATTGAATGGTTAATTCTTGCATGAGCCACCATGATAATCAGAAGCCCATCTCCGCTGCAGATTTGCCCCTAACAGGTGGCACGTCTCCCCATTCCTTTGCCGTTTGCACCATTATCTCCTCTCGATCTGCCTCCACCCATCGCTCTCTATCTGCATGTCTCCCTCCTGTTTCACATTACAGACAGATTATGATTTATGCAAATTGGCAAAATCCCGCATTGTGCCAGGGGACGGCTCTGCAACATCTGTGTATTCATATAGGGGGGGGTGGGGGCTGTGGTGCAATAAGGGACAGTGGTTGTGCATAACGGATTTATAGATGGATGCTCTTCATAAGTGGAGTGCAGGATGCAATCTTTATATGTGCAAAATTAGGAAAAATCTGCCGGGAGGACGATCTGGAACAATAGGAGATGAAATCCGCGGTTATCATCGTGCATATATTTCTTATATGCTTCCATTTTACAATGTAACCTGCTATTCCTTTTCCTTTTTTTGCATCCTCCCTCCCTGGCAGTGCCATGCTGGTTGTCACGGTGACACAGGCGGGCATACCTGCCATCAGCCCCCCCGTCATTGCCCATCCCTGCCATCTGGCACGCTTGCACGTTCTCCTGAAGGCTGGTACGGAGGGGGGCTGCTGATTGGCAGGATGTGTGCAGAGTACGTGCCCGAGAGTCTGATTAGTGTGTGCCAAGCTCTCGAATTTGGCAGCCTTCCAGGGACCACCATTCCCCCAAGCCCCTTATATCTCTGCCCCTCTGCATGCCACCGAGTCTTCTGGAGAGGCAGAGGAATATTTTGCTACATGTTATCTATTGTTTCGAATAGACGACTGATGATTTGTTATCGCCGTTTCTGGTTTTCCGTTACTTTGCCGCCTGCGTTGAATTGCAAGCCTTATAGGTTACAGATTTCACCATTTACGCCAAAGACAGAACACAAGAGCCGGGGAAATTTATACCAGTGATATTAACCCATCAGTCTATTCCTGGGCTGGCAATTTTACCGTCTGAGCAGCCGTCATTAATAAGGCTATAAGTTACAGATGAGTCTCCGCTCTTCCCCTTCAACCGGGAACGTTTATTTTGCTCTCCGAAAACAAACAGCCTGAGTTTTATCTCCTGCACACAGAGGCCTTGCACATCATTCATCATCCCAACTACCAGAATATACTGGGATACTGGCAGAGAAAGGGGAGAGGGAGGAAGGAAAAAGTAGAGGGACGGGGAACGAGGAGGATGAGAGGAAATGGCAGAAATGGGCATCATTCCGTCTGCAAACAACACAAATGATTCATGGCATTGGTAATACGTATAATATACATATAAAAAAAAAATCCGGAACACATAAATCACACATCAAATCTTGACGGATGAAAGATTAGAGTTATACATCGTTACTGATACAAATTGTATCAATAAACAAAAAGGAACAATAAACAAAAAGGTATCAATAAACAAAAAGAAACAAAAATGTATCAACATTCCAAAATCATCGCCTATTTTAGCACTGGATTCCAAATCCAAAAGGAATGAATTTCATCACGGTAACCAGTGGCGTTACTGGAAGCTCCCGGTCAACTGGGCGTCCCAGTTCAATTTTAGTTTCGTCAAACATGTCTTCAAAAATGGAGGTCTTTGGTCCTGTGCGCATTTGAAAACATTCTTTTTTTATGTTTCTTTTGGGGTAATGGCTTCTTCCTGGCCTTTCAGCCCATGTTAATACAGTACTAGTTTCACAATCTTACCAGCTTCCGCCAGCATCTTCACAAGGTCTTTTGCTTTTGGAATGAATTTCATGACAACCAGTGGCATTACTGGAAGATCCCGGTCAACTGGGCGTCCCAGTTCAATTTTAGTTTAGTCGGACCACAGGACATGTCTCCAAAAATGAAGGTCTTTGTTCCTGTGCGCATTTGAAAACATTAATTTATTTATTTTTTATGTTTGTTTTGGAGAAATGGCTTCTTCCTGGCCTTTCAGACCATGCTGATACAGTACTGGTTTCACAATCTTACCAGCTTTTGCCAGCATCTTCACAAGGTCTTGTGCTTTTGGATTAAATTTCATCATGACAACCAGTGGCGTTACAGGAAGATCCCGGTCAACTGGGCGTCCTAGTTCAATATTAGCTTTGTCAAACCACAGGACAGGTCTCCAAAAATTAAGGTCTTTGTTCCTGTGTGCATTTATAAACATTAATCTGAAGTTTTAATGTTTGTTTTTGAGTAATGGCTTCTTCCTGGCCTTTCAGCCCATGTTGATACAATCTTACCAGCGTCCGCCAGCATCTTCACAAGGTCTTTTGCTTTTGGAATGAATTTCATCATGACAGCCAGTGGCGTTACTGGAAGTTCCCGGTCAACTGGGTGTCCCAGTTCAATTTTAGTTTCGTCAGACCACAGTACGAGTACACGTCTCCAAAATTTGAAGGTCTTTGTTCCTGTGTGCATTTGCAAACATTAATCTGACTTTATGTATCTTTTGGAGTAATGGCTTCTTCCTGGCCTTTCAGCCCATGTTGATACAATCTTACCAGCTTCCGCCAGCATCTTCACAAGGTCTTTTGCTTTTGGAATGAATTTCATCATGACATGACAACCAGTGGCATTAGTGGAAGCTAGTGGTTAACTGGGCGTCCCAGTTCAATTTTAGTTTTGTCAGACCACAGGACAGGTCTTCAAAATTTAAAAGGTCTTCGTTCCTGTGTGCATTTGCAAACATTGTGTTTCTTTTGGAGTAATGGCTTCTTCCTGGCCTTTAAGCCCATGTTGATACAGCACTGTTTTCACTGTGGATAATAACACAATTTTACCAGCTTCCACCAGCATCATCACAAGCTCTTTTGCTTTTGGAATGAATTTCATCATGACATTCAGTGGCGTAACTTGAAGATCCCGGTCAACTGGGCGTCCCAGTTCAACTTTAGTTAGGTCAGACCACAGGACAGGTCTCCAAAAATTAAGGTGTTTGTTCCTGGGCGCATTTGCAAACATTAATCTGGCTTTTTCTGTTTTTTTTTTGGAGTAATGTTTCACAGTTGGGATAGTGTGCTTAGGCTTCAAAGCTTCTCCCTTTTTTCTCGAAACATAATGATGGTCATTATAGCCAAACAGTTCAATTTTAGTTTCTTCAGACCACATGACGTCTCCAAAAATTTAATTAAGGTCTGTGTTCCTGTGTACAATTGCAAACATTAATCTGGCATTTTATGTTTCTTTTGGAGCAATGGCTTCTTCCTGGCAGAGTGGCCTTTCAGCCCATGTTGATATAGTTCTCGTTTCACTATAGATAATGACACAATCTTACCAGCTTACGCCAGCATCTTCACAAGGTCTCTTGCTTTTGGAATGAATTTCATCATGACAACCAGTGGCGTTACTGGAAGCTCCCGGTCAATAGGGCATCCTAGTTCAATTTTAGTTACGTCAGACCACAGGACAGGTCTCCAAAAATTAAGTCTTTCTTCCTGTGTGCGTTTGTAAACATTAATCTGGAGTTTTTGTGTTTCTTCTGGAGTAATGGTTTCTTCCTGGCATTTCAGCCCATGCTGATACAATCTTACCAGCGTCAACAGCATCTTCTCAAGATCTTTTGCAATACATTTCATCATGAAAACCAGTAGCGTTGCTGGAAGCTCCTGGTTACCTGGGCGTCCCAGTTCAATTTTACTTTTGGCAGACCACAGGACATATCTTCAAAATTTAAAGGTCTTTGTTCCTGTGTGCATTTGCAAACATTGTGTTTCTTTTGGCATAATGCCTTCTTCCTAGCCTTTCAGCTCACGTTCATACAGTATTGGTTTCACTGTGGATAATGACACAATCTTACCAGCCTCCACCAGCATCTTCACAAGGTCTTTTGCTTTTGGAATGAATTTAATCATGACAAATCAGTGGCGTTGCTGGAAGCTCCCGGTAAACTCGGCGTCCCAGTTCCATTTTAGTTTCGGCAGACCACAGGACATGTCTCCAAAATTTAAAGGTCTTTAATGTTTGCAAATGCACACAGGAACAATCTGGGTTTTTTTAATGTTTCTTTTGGAGTAATTGCTTCTTTCTGGCCTTTCAGCCCATGGTCATACAGTACTGTTTTCACTGTGGATAATGGCACAATCTTACCAGCTTCCAGCAGTATCTTCACAAGGTCTTTTGCTTTTGAAATGAATTTCATCATGACAACCAGTGGCATTACTTAAAGCTCATGGGCCGCAATGTAAAAGCTTCAATGGGGCCCCCAATTATTGCCAGTCGTTGATAGCAATGGAATTCTCATATAGGACAAAAGGACTTTTTGGGCCCCTCTAGGCTCCAGGTGTGATTGCAAATCTGGACCTATTGTAGTTACACCCTTGGTGACAGCCCATAATTGAAGTAATCATGTGTACGGCCCCCGCGTGACTGTACAACACCTAGGTGTGCTTCTGATGAAGGGGTGCAGGATGTCTGCTAGACCGGGGTAAGGGAATCAGTGGCTCCTGGATACCCTGCACTGCTTGTTGGCATTAGATGCACCGATATGTAATATCCCAATGGTTCTTAATTGGACACTATGTGAAGAGCAATAAGAAAGATAGAAGGAGATTAAGACAGATGTATGGAAATGACAGGCTATATACTGGAGGTTATATGTGGGGAGCTTTCAGGATATTAGGACAGATGTATGAAGAGGACAGGTTATATACTGGAGATTATGTGTGAGGAGGTATCGGGAGATTAGGGGTAGATGTATGGAGAGGACAGGTTATATACTGGAGATTATATGTGGGGGGTATCAGGAGATTAGGGCAGAGATGTATGGAGAGGACAGGTTATATACTGGAGATCATGTGTGGGGAGGTATCAGGAGATTAGGGCAGAGATGTATGGAGGGGACAGGTTATATACTAGAGATTATGTGTAGGGAGGTATCAGGAGACTAGGGCAGAGATGTATGGAGAGGACAGGTTATATACTGGAGATTATGTGTGGGGAGGTATCAGGAGATTAGGGCAGAGATGTATGGAGAGGACAGGTTATATACTGGAGATTATGTGTAGGGAGGTATCAGGAGATTAGGGCAGAGATGTATGGAGAGGACAGGTTATATACTGGAGATTATGTGTGGGGAGGTATCAGGAGATTAGGGCAGAGATGTATGGAGAGGACAGGTTATATACTGGAGATAATGTGTGGGGAGGTATCAGGAGATTAGGGCAGAGATGTATGGAGAGGACAGGTTATATACTGCAGATTATGTGTGGGGAGGTATCAGGAGATTAGGGCAGAGATGTATGGAGAGGACAGGTTATATACTGGAGATTATGTGTGGGGAGGTATCAGGAGATTAGGGCAGAGATGTATGGAGGGGACAGGTTATATACTGGAGATTATGTGTGGGGAGGTATCAGGAGATTAGGGCAGAGATGTATGGAGAGGACAGGTTATATACTGGAGATTATGTGTGGGGAGGTATCAGGAGATTAGGGCAGAGATGTATGGAGAGGACAGGTTATATACTGGAGATTATGTGTGAGGAGGTATCAGGAGATTAGGGCAGAGATGTATGGAGGGGACAGGTTATATACTGGAGATTATGTGTGGGGAGGTATCAGGAGATTAGGGCAGAGCTGTATGGAGAGGACAGGTTATATACTGGAGATTATGTGTGGGGGGGTATCAGGAGATTACGGCAGAGATGTATGGAGAGGACAGGTTATATACTGGAGATTATGTGTGGGGGGGTATCAGGAGATTACGGCAGAGATGTATGGAGAGGACAGGTTATATACTGGAGATTATGTGGGTAGGTATCAGGAGATTAGGGCAGAGATGTATGGAGAGGACAGGTTATATACTGGAGATTATGTGTGGGGAGGTATCAGGAGATTAGGGCAGAGATGTATGGAGAGGACAGGTTATATACTGGAGATTATGTGGGTAGGTATCAGGAGATTAGGGCAGAGATGTATGGAGAGGACAGGTTATATACTGGAGATTATGTGTAGGGAGGTATCAGGAGATTAGGGCAGAGATGTATGGAGAGGACAGGTTATATACTGGAGATTATGTGTGGGGAGGTATCAGGAGATTAGGGCAGAGATGTATGGAGAGGACAGGTTATATACTGGAGATAATGTGTGGGGAGGTATCAGGAGATTAGGGCAGAGATGTATGGAGAGGACAGGTTATATACTGCAGATTATGTGTGGGGAGGTATCAGGAGATTAGGGCAGAGATGTATGGAGAGGACAGGTTATATACTGGAGATTATGTGTGGGGAGGTATCAGGAGATTAGGGCAGAGATGTATGGAGGGGACAGGTTATATACTGGAGATTATGTGTGGGGAGGTATCAGGAGATTAGGGCAGAGATGTATGGAGAGGACAGGTTATATACTGGAGATTATGTGTGGGGAGGTATCAGGAGATTAGGGCAGAGATGTATGGAGAGGACAGGTTATATACTGGAGATTATGTGTGAGGAGGTATCAGGAGATTAGGGCAGAGATGTATGGAGGGGACAGGTTATATACTGGAGATTATGTGTGGGGAGGTATCAGGAGATTAGGGCAGAGCTGTATGGAGAGGACAGGTTATATACTGGAGATTATGTGTGGGGGGGTATCAGGAGATTACGGCAGAGATGTATGGAGAGGACAGGTTATATACTGGAGATTATGTGTGGGGAGGTATCAGGAGATTAGGGCAGAGATGTATGGAGAGGACAGGTTATATACTGGAGATTATGTGGGTAGGTATCAGGAGATTAGGGCAGAGATGTATGGAGAGGACAGGTTATATACTGGAGATTATGTGTGGGGAGGTATCAGGAGATTAGGGCAGAGATGTATGGAGAGGACAGGTTATATACTGGAGATTATGTGTGGGGAGGTATCAGGAGATTAGGGCAGAGATGTATGGAGAGGACCGGTTATATACTGGAGATTATGTGTGGGGAGGTATCAGGAGATTAGGGCAGAGATGTATGGAGAGGACAGGTTATATACTGGAGATTATGTGTGGGGAGGTATCAGGAGATTAGGGCAGAGATGTATGGAGAGGACCGGTTATATACTGGAGATTATGTGTGGGGAGGTATCAGGAGATTAGGGCAGAGATGTATGGAGAGGACCGGTTATATACTGGATCCAGCAAAAAGTAATTGAAGGAGGAGGCCGATCTGGGCCAAGTCTACGCCATCACTCAGGGTGTCACGATAGAGAGGTGCTAAACCGGAAAACCTCATTTCCCCCCTGTGGGGCGCCAACATTTTTGTTTTGGTGCAATCAGTCTTGTCCTGGTTAGGTGACGAGAAATAACACCCCATTTAGTGACTCAGACGCCAGTACTTTCGGGGTGCACCGTCCGCCATGGTCGGTGATTAGTAGCTGCCGAGGCACAGAGGAGGAGAGATGCTGATTTCTAACACCTCGCTTGGTTTTAACCTGAATTATTTATTGCAGATTAGATGTAAACGCGCTGTTCCTTGCTCCGGGGGCTCTGGAACCGCTTTTAGTACAAAAAATAAAAATAACACACGGAGTGCTCCTGAATCAGCAGGGATCTCTGTCCCAGAAATCAAGATCCTCGCTGGTTCCATCTGATTGCAGCCCTATGGCTCCTCAGCACCTGATCGCTGCACAATGCCGGCGCGTTTCTTATTTTCCTAAGGGAAGGGGCAGAGGTTAGAGTTGACTTTCTTGTAATGAGGGGATTTGTGTATTCTCCGAGTACTTTGTATGTGGATGATATGATAATAAAGGCTGGAGCTGGAAAAGATGATGCACGGAGGGGGGAGAAAGCGCCGGAGCCGTCACTCATCCCACACGGAGAATGTTCCCTGATGCTTCATTGAATACCACATGGACCCTGGAAATCTCCTGTTAACACCCGCACTACCGAGACGGCTCAGATCCACGCGCTTCACTCCGCGCGGACAGACGACGCCGGCAATCATCGCGTTACCTCAAAACGTTCATGATCGACTCCGAATCATCCATTCTCTACAACAACGATGAAAGGAACGAGCTAAAACCTCCTGAATAATTCACATGTAGCAGAAATTAATCAGAATAAAGGATATTAGAGGATGTCTTCTCCATGCATGTGCCCCACCGTGCAAAAACGACGCGTTTTTTTCTGCAGGTGCCAACTGCTCTGATTGCTGCTGGTATTTTTTGTAAAATTTTGCCCATTTTTATGCAATTTTTGGCAAAATTTGAAGCAACTTTTCAATGCACGGTTACAGGAATGCTAGGATTCTGCATCTGTGGGGTTTTTTTTAGCATGCATTTCTTTTTCCAGAAGCCCATAGCAAAAAAAAAAAAACGTGCACCAAAACTGCAGTCTACCTGCATCTTTAAAGGGAACCTCTCACCTACTCAACTGTGGGTTGGTCCGATACGTTCCAGTCCGATGGGCATCGCTGGTCTCAGTCCGGTGCCTCTTCTCTCCTGTGTAATCGCCGTCCCCCTTCTTGCTTCGTGTGGATGATGCATCCTACGTCATCCACATAGTGCTCTCCATTGCACTGCTGCCATACTGAAGTTACAGCAAAGTGTTGTAGTGCGCATGCGCAGGCAGTCTTTGACTTTTCGCCGCGCATGTGCATTATATTACTTTGCACTCAGCAAAGCAGAGACGTGCAACGGAGGGCACTGTGCAGATGGCACGAGACGCATCTGTAGCACCCACAGGGCAAGGGGTTAAATACTCATCGCCGTGCTCCATGATGTTGAGTCTGGGGATGTCAAGGGGTGGCCCTTTCTGCCCGGTTTCATTGCCCTGAGGTGTACAATAAAGGAGGGGGTTGGTGATGAATGATGGTGGAGGTTGATTTCGTGATGCCACCTGTGGTATGCGGCCAGGGAATAGCCGCCGCTGCTGTCGCTGTCCTCCAGGGCGGATGGTAGTAGCAGCTAAGGTGTTTCTGCTCCCCACAGGTGGAGCGGGCACCGAGGAGGATGATGAGGGAAGTAGTAATGGCGGGCACCGAAGCGCGGGGCGGAGGCGTCAGGAATGACAGGCGGACACAGTCTCTGCAGGTTGCAGGTGTTTTTACTCACAGTTCTTTAAGTAACCCGGTTGCCGCTTCCGCAGCACTGGCCACCGCTGTGATGGGCCCAGCCGACCCAGAGCAATTCTAGGTTACCGCCGGTGTTCCCAATGTGAGTCTTTTCTGGTCGGGGTCCCTCCTATCCCAGTGTAGGTGGAATATGGAACGGGTCGCGGGTGTTTCCTGCACTCGCCACAGACCCTGGAATTCCGTGTAGCCGTGGAGAACCCAGGCTGAGCTGGATGCTCCAAGCCACGGGTCCTATGGCGCTCCCAGAAGTGTGACTAGAAGAAGATTGGACCGAGGTCCTCGGTGCGTCTCACCCCAAGCTGTGCTCTGGGCTAACTGACTATGTGTGAAGATGCTCCTTCCCTTTTCCCCAAGTGGTGCCGCCCCCCAGGTGGCTGTCCCAGTGATCGGGAAAATCCCATGCTTCGTGATGGCCACCCCCCTATCTACCCCAGGCCATCCCCCCAGTGGGAAGACACCTGACTGTTTATGGTGTGTGAATGTGAGAATCACCAGTGATTAACCTCTCCTTACCAGGGATGAGTACTACATCTTAAAGAAGATGCAGTTCCCTGTGGTGACTGAAGCCTCAGGGGTGTCACACATCATCCACATGAAGCAAGAAGGAGGACAGCAATCGCAAAGATAGAGGAATTGCTGGATCAAGATCAGCGTCGCCCATCGGACCGGACCAGATCGGAGAGCCCCACAGGTTAGTAGGTGACAGGTTCCCTTTAAAAGCACAGTGGGCAGGAGTTTTCAGAAATTTGCATCCCCTTTGCTTAGGGTATGTGCACACTATGCAAAAATTTTCTGCAGCAAAAAAACGCACCTTGTGGCCAAAACTGCATGTGTTTTCTTGTGCTTTTTTAGTGAATTCAGTGGCTGTAAGGACTAAAAAAACACAGGAAAAAAACAGACCAACAATGGACATGCTGCTTCTTTTTTTCTTGATCAAAAACTGCAAGGAAAAAAGAAGCAAAGTGCGCACAACTGCATGTCTATCCTTATCCCAGCAAAGTCTATGAGAAATCAGAAATGCTGTGCGCATGTTGCTTCTTTTTTCCTTGCAGTTTTTGGTGCAGAAAAAAAGAAGCAGCGTGTCAGTTGGTTCGTTGTTTTTTTTTTTCCTGCGTTCTTTAGCTCTTCCAGCAATTGAACTCACTAAAAAAAGTGTTTGGTGCAGATAATTTCTGCGGTGTGCGCACATAACCTAACCTGTGAAATGCAGCACATTTTTAGGCTGAAACGCGTCAATTTGTTCCCTCCCCCTGTGTTTTTATTTCTGTGTTGTCTGACCAACTGGTAATTTTAATGAAGTGAATAAATTTGAAGTTTTATGATATACGTTTATTTGGCCTAGTTCTTCCAGCGCTGGAATCTTTGTTCTCTACGTGGATCCTCTCATCTTTCTATGGCCTCAGAGGTCCCACTCTTCACCCTTTGCTCACAGTGATTACAATTTGCACAAGCAAAATCAGTGAGGATTCTCAATTTATCGTGTTTTATTCTTTTTGAACTGGGGTCTCCTTCCAGGCAACCTCTCTCCAGTAAGGACCATTTACATATGACGATTCAAAACACGCAGGTACTTACGTGCTCCTGGCTAGGACTCCTACGTGCTCCTGGCTAGGACTCCTACGTGCTCCTGGCTAGGACTCCTACGTGCTCCTGGCTAGGACTCCTACGTGCTCCTGGCTAGGACTCCTACGTGCTCCTGGCTAGGACTCCTACGTGCTCTTGGCTAGGACTCCTACGTGCTCCTGGCTAGGACTCCTACGTGCTCCTGGCTAGGACTCCTACGTGCCCCTGGCTAGGACTCCTACGTGCCCCTGGCTAGGACTCCTACGTGCCCCTGGCTAGGACTCCTACGTGCCCCTGGCTAGGACTCCTACGTGCCCCTGGCTAGGACTCCTACGTGCCAATGGCTAGGACTCCTACGTGCCAATGGCTAGGACTCCTACGTGCCCCTGGCTAGGACTCCTACGTGCTCCTGGCTAGGACTCCTACGTGCTCCTGGCTAGGACTCCTACGTGCCCCTGGCTAGGACTCCTACGTGCCCCTGGCTAGGACTCCTACGTGCCCCTGGCTAGGACTCCTACGTGCCCCTGGCTAGGACTCCTACGTGCCCCTGGCTAGGACTCCTACGTGCCCCTGGCTAGGACTCCTACGTGCCCCTGGCTAGGACTCCTACGTGCCCCTGGCTAGGACTCCTACGTGCCCCTGGCTAGGACTCCTACGTGCCAATGGCTAGGACTCCTACGTGCCCCTGGCTAGGACTCCTACGTGCCCCTGGCTAGGACTCCTACGTGCCCCTGGCTAGGACTCCTACGTGCCCCTGGCTAGGACTCCTACGTGCCCCTGGCTAGGACTCCTACGTGCCCCTGGCTAGGACTCCTACGTGCCCCTGGCTAGGACTCCTACGTGCCCCTGGCTAGGACTCCTACGTGCCCCTGGCTAGGACTCCTACGTGCCCCTGGCTAGGACTCCTACGTGCTCCTGGCTAGGACTCCTACGTGCTCCTGGCTAGGACTCCTCCGTGCTCCTGGCTAGGACTCCTCCGTGCTCCTGGCTAGGACTCCTCCGTGTTCTTGGCTAGGACTCCTCCGTGTTCTTGGCTAGGACTCCTCCGTGTTCTTGGCTAGGACTCCTCCGTGTTCTTGGCTAGGACTCCTCCGTGTTCTTGGCTAGGACTCCTCCGTGTTCTTGGCTAGGACTCCTTCGTGTTCCTGGCTAGGACTCCTACGTGCTCCTGGCTAGGACTCCTACGTGCTCCTGGCTAGGACTCCTACGTGCTCCTGGCTAGGACTCCTACGTGCTCTTGGCTAGGACTCCTACGTGCTCTTGGCTAGGACTCCTACGTGCTCCTGGCTAGGACTCCTACGTGCTCCTGGCTAGGACTCCTACGTGCCCCTGGCTAGGACTCCTACGTGCCCCTGGCTAGGACTCCTACGTGCCAATGGCTAGGACTCCTACGTGCCCCTGGCTAGGACTCCTACGTGCCAATGGCTAGGACTCCTACGTGCCAATGGCTAGGACTCCTACGTGCCAATGGCTAGGACTCCTACGTGCCAATGGCTAGGACTCCTACGTGCCCCTGGCTAGGACTCCTACGTGCCCCTGGCTAGGACTCCTACGTGCTCCTGGCTAGGACTCCTACGTGCTCCTGGCTAGGACTCCTACGTGCTCTTGGCTAGGACTCCTCCGTGCTCTTGGCTAGGACTCCTCCGTGTTCTTGGCTAGGACTCCTCCGTGTTCTTGGCTAGGACTCCTCCGTGTTCTTGGCTAGGACTCCTCCGTGTTCTTGGCTAGGACTCCTCCGTGTTCTTGGCTAGGACTCCTCCGTGTTCTTGGCTAGGACTCCTTCGTGTTCTTGGCTAGGACTCCTACGTGTTCCTGGCTAGGACTCCTACGTGTTCCTGGCTAGGACTCCTACGTGCTCCTGGCTAGGACTCCTACGTGCTCCTGGCTAGGACTCCTACGTGCTCCTGGCTAGGACTCCTACCTGCCCCTGGCTAGGACTCCTACGTGCCCCTGGCTAGGACTCCTACGTGCCAATGGCTAGGACTCCTACGTGCCAATGGCTAGGACTCCTACGTGCCAATGGCTAGGACTCCTACGTGCCCCTGGCTAGGACTCCTACGTGCCCCTGGCTAGGACTCCTACGTGCCCCTGGCTAGGACTCCTACGTGCTCCTGGCTAGGACTCCTCCGTGCTCCTGGCTAGGACTCCTCCGTGCTCTTGGCTAGGACTCCTCCGTGCTCTTGGCTAGGACTCCTCCGTGTTCTTGGCTAGGACTCCTCCGTGTTCTTGGCTAGGACTCCTCCGTGTTCTTGGCTAGGACTCCTCCGTGTTCTTGGCTAGGACTCCTCCGTGTTCTTGGCTAGGACTCCTCCGTGTTCTTGGCTAGGACTCCTCCGTGTTCTTGGCTAGGACTCCTCCGTGTTCTTGGCTAGGACTCCTACGTGCTCTTGGCTAGGACTCCTACGTGCTCCTGGCTAGGACTCCTACGTGCTCCTGGCTAGGACTCCTACGTGCCCCTGGCTAGGACTCCTACGTGCCCCTGGCTAGGACTCCTACGTGCCAATGGCTAGGACTCCTACGTGCCAATGGCTAGGACTCCTACGTGCCCCTGGCTAGGACTCCTACGTGCCCCTGGCTAGGACTCCTACGTGCCCCTGGCTAGGACTCCTACGTGCTCCTGGCTAGGACTCCTACGTGCTCCTGGCTAGGACTCCTACGTGCTCCTGGCTAGGACTCCTCCGTGCTCTTGGCTAGGACTCCTCCGTGTTCTTGGCTAGGACTCCTCCGTGTTCTTGGCTAGGACTCCTCCGTGTTCTTGGCTAGGACTCCTCCGTGTTCTTGGCTAGGACTCCTCCGTGTTCTTGGCTAGGACTCCTCCGTGTTCTTGGCTAGGACTCCTCCGTGTTCTTGGCTAGGACTCCTCCGTGTTCTTGGCTAGGACTCCTCCGTGTTCTTGGCTAGGACTCCTACGTGCTCTTGGCTAGGACTCCTACGTGCTCCTGGCTAGGACTCCTACGTGCTCCTGGCTAGGACTCCTACGTGTTCCTGGCTAGGACTCCTACGTGCTCCTGGCTAGGACTCCTACGTGCTCCTGGCTAGGACTCCTCCGTGCTCTTGGCTAGGACTCCTCCGTGCTATTGGCTAGGACTCCTCCGTGCTCTTGGCTAGGACTCCTCCGTGTTCTTGGCTAGGACTCCTCCGTGTTCTTGGCTAGGACTCCTCTGTGTTCTTGGCTAGGACTCCTCCGTGTTCTTGGCTAGGACTCCTTCGTGTTCTTGGCTAGGACTCCTTCGTGTTCTTGGCTAGGACTCCTTCGTGTTCTTGGCTAGGACTCCTTCGTGTTCTTGGCTAGGACTCCTCCGTGTTCTTGGCTAGGGCTCGGTGCATAGGTGCGGAACCTATCTTGGGTGGTGAAGGACCTCAGGGCCCAGCAGTAGGGTTACCAAGGGTCAGGTATCTGGCTCGGCACATAGGTGCGGAACCTATCTAGGGAGGTGAGGGACCTCAGGGACCAGCACTAGGGATACCTTGGGTCAGGTATCCGGCTTGGCACATAGGTGCGGAACCTATCTAGGGAGGTGAGGGACCAGCAGTAGGTTTGGTCAAGGGGTCACCATCTTCCCTTTCCATAGACACAGGGTTTCCCTTCCGCCGCTCACTTTGTATTTCCCCGTACCTAGCGTGACAGACAGTCCCGTGAACTGGACAACAAATAATTCTTAGTAGAACCAAGCCCAAATGGGAGCATTTGGGGTTATTCGTGTCCAGTTCAAATTTTTGGGATTGATAAGTATTTAAGGAGTAAAAAAAAAACAAAAGCTACGAGCCCTAAATCCTCAGTCTGATTAATGTGCAAGTAAGATCTGATGTTTGTAAATAACTTAAAAATACAAATCCAAAAATCCAAAAAGTTTCAGCAATCCGTATTTCCATTCTTAACACCGTCATATAACCAGTCTCAGATTTTAATAACTTCACTTTCATTACTTATTGCAACCCACAATTCCAGGAAAAAGAACTTTCTGTCGGAGCGATCACTGACAAGTAGAATATTAAAGGAATTTACATCCGACGGCAGCCGTTGCTATGTTATCATCTGCGCTTATACGGGAGAATTCTTATAGAAAACCCACTCTGAACAGTTGTGTCTGTACAAAGTGTCTTTTCTAAGCTGTCAGTCAAGTTGATTTGCAGAACATTCTCCTCGCACCCCGATCCGCTCCCGTTTTCTCGTGCCCTATACATTAGCTGAGAAATAATTGTGATCATTGGGACATGAGGCAATACCTTTACACCTTTGGCGTTTTTCCAGGACTTTACGGCTACGTGCACATGCCGCAGATTTAGTGCTGAAACTTTCTGCACCAAATCTGCACGTTGTGGCAAAAAAAGCGTCAAAAACTGCTTGCTGTTTTGGTGGGATTTTTGGTGCCGTTTTTTATGTCATTGAAGTCAATGGGTGAAAAAAAATGCTGCTAAACCGTACCAATGCTGCAGATTTTTTCTGCATCAAAATCTGCACCAAAACCGCACGGAAAAATAAAAACGCACTGTGTGCACAGCAAATCCAAAATCCCATAGACTTTACTGGCTTCAGAAGAGGCATGAAGGTTTTTAAAAAAAATGCATCAAAAACCGTTCCAAAAAACGCAGCGTGTGCATAGAGTTAAGGGGGCTTTACACGCTGCGACATCGCTAGCGATCTCGTTAGCGATGTGACACGCCTGATCGCAGAGGCGATCTGCCGAGATCGCACATGTGACCGGCGCTATAAAAACGACCTATGTGCGATCTCGCCAGATCACATCTGCGATCTGGCGTGTCACATCGCTAATGAGATCGCTAGCGATGTCGCAGCGTGTAAAGCACCCTTAAGTCTATGTGTGTGCGCTAAGTATTTGGGTGGTGAAATTCTGCACCATTTCTGCATTTCTTGGCAAGGAAAAACGCACAGTTTTTGCAGCTTTTTTGCATGCATTTTTTCCATTGCTTTCAATGGTGAAAACTGCAGAAAGAATTGACATGCTGCAGATTTTTTTTCTGCACCAAATCTACAAGGATAAAAAATGTGCACTACACTTCAGGATTCTCATTGACTTTGCTGGCATGAGGATTTGCATGCAGATTTGTGACAAAACTGCACCAAAAACACATAAAAAAAAGCGTGTTGCACACAGCGTAAGGGTTTTTTCTTGCTTTGGATACATTTTTTGCAGTTACGCTATGTGACTGCAAATTTGTAAATCTTGACAAATGTGCAATATGCACACAGTCAGGATTTTCTTGGGCTGCCAGGCCTAGATGTGGTCATATGATGACTAGATTCTCATCCAGTTCTCTCAATACAATATTGCGAGCAATGGGTCATAATCTAGTCAGCATGCTAGCTCCAGTATGCAAATTGCCCCAGCAATATATCAATTAAAAGGAATCCTGACAGTGTGCATAATACACGCTCTCTGGATACACCACTGAGCCTAGAAAAACCTTTTATTTTTTATATTCTTAAAATATTTGATTGGTGAGGGTCCAAACTCTTAGGAGGATACAAAAAAACCCCCAAAACAACACAATAAAGATAACAGTCGCTAGTACTTCATTTTATACAGCTGCACACACCATTTTACTGATTCTACAGCTAAATCCTTTTTCGCTTGCCTGGTACTGAAAGTCAGCCCGATGCATTGTCACAGAATGGACATGTTGAATTTCAGCACCCAATCCTCTTGTGCTGGCAGTAGCTTACTCCCCTCCCCTCACTGAGAACACATGCACGCTCTGCTGACATGAGCATGCATATGCATGGGCAACTCATATTCCTAACCTCAGGGATACTCCTTATGGTGGAGAGGCCTGAGACTCCTTCCTGGCCCTGCTCCTGATCAGTCCTGATCTGATTCCCTCTGCCCCCAGGTAGTGACGGGACAGGTGTGTGTTGAAAACCAAAGAAATAGACAGACAAGGGAAAACCAAAACTCTGTCACACTGCACATGCTCACAGAGGTATAGGACAATAAAAGATAAGGCGGAAGCCTCTAGAGGGTCTAAAGTTTAATGGATAAGCTTCAATGCTTTCTTCTTACATTGATATACTTTTTTTTTATAGTATACGATTGCATCAGGCTTATGTTAACATATCTGTTGAACTTTGTATAATTCAACAAAAACTACAGTTATAAAAAAAAATAATATGATAAAAAAGGAGGAAAACAAGAGCAGGGAGGAAGCAACAAATCGACGGGTAACTCCACAACAGCTCCAGGCAAAAAGAGATACTTTCACCAGAAAGCCTGGGACACCAAACCTCACAGAATAAACTATAGCTGGCATGGGTAGAAGGTTTCAACCAGCATAAATAGGAGGGGAGCAGACGTGATAGGTCTCCCCACAGCATGTGAGTAAAATAACAAGCAGACTAGCAGAAATTAACTCTTGCTAGCCTGCCTATAAATCAGCACACAGCAGGTCGATGCCCGAGTCTGCCTGTGTTGATCCCAGATGCCAGAGAAAACCAATCGGCGGAGTGTCAGAATCTGCAATGTGAACAGAGCCCGACGCCGACATGACAGTCGGCAAAGTTTGTGCAAAAATTCATGAGACAGCCCCATTTTGAAGAACTTGGTGCACACAGTCAACAAATACAGTTTTGTAGAGTTTTTCGGTGGGACGGGGAAAAGTTCCAAGCCCTATAAGCAGAGGATAAGATGGAAGCACCCGCCTTATCCACATAGAGCGGGCAGAGGGGTGCAGGGACTGATGGACTTTCTATTGAGCCCATACACCACTCTCTTGGCATTTGAGCACTTTTGCCTTTTCCTTTAGGACCAAGGACCCCACCAATCAAAACTACTGATCAGGGGCTACCACCTTGTAAAATATTAAAGAGTTTAGTCACCCTTTAAATGTCTTGGCGGAGACTAGATCGGTAAGATGAGAACCTTTTATTGTATATGGCGGTTTCCCGACTCTTCCTGTACATAAGGAAGGATCGGACATGTTGAAATTCAGCACCCAATCCTCTTGTGCTGGCAACGGCTTCCTCCCCCCTCCCCTCACTGAGAACACATGCACGCTCAGCCAAAATGAGCATACATATGCATGGACAAATTTTGGTGGAAAGAAGCATTCTGCCTCCAGGTCTGATAATACATGGCCGGACTGCCTCAGATGGATACGCAGCCACACTCTGGTATCACCTCGTCTCATCTTGGTTCAAAGCAACTCGCAGACCGTCAGCGCAGCGAGGCCTAGAAGCGCTACATACATTTATCCATTAGCGGACTTCGATTTATACTTGCGCATATAATATCTTTTGTGCATTTTGATACACACCGCGCTTTACAAGTGGCTTATTCCATTGAACTAAACCCTCTATATACATTATACAAAGTGCATCACAAGCAAACTAAATAAACACGTCTAGAAAAAACACTGAAATAATCAGCTTTGGCCTTGAGAATATAATAAAAAAATATTATTTATTTATTTTTTACTCCAGGTACGGATGAATGCGTTTTCCACTATTATAGTTCCCATATTAATAAACATTCGAAACAACGGAGAATTTAAAAAAAAAAAAAAAGTATATGGACGGCGTCGGGGAATTTTTTTTTTCACTTAAATGTATATATTTTTTCCAAATATTTTTTTTTTTTTGCTATAGGGTTTTACATATACACTGTATATTTTATGTATATATATATATATATATATATATATATATATATATATATATATATATATATATATATATAAATAATAGATAGATAGATATAGATATATATATATATATATATATATATATATATATTGTATAATACATATACATTATATATATATATATATATATATATATATATATATAAAATACAGTATATATATTATATATATATATATATATATATATATATATATATATATATAAATAAAATATACAGTATATATATATATATTTTATATATATATATATATATATATATATATATATATATATATATATATATATAATATACAGTATGTATATATAAAAATATATATATTTAAAATATACAGTATTTATATATACATAATATACAGTGTGTATATATATATATATATATATATATATATATAAACACACATATACACATACATACACACACAATATACAGTATATTATATATATATATATATATATATATATATATATATATATATATATATATATATACACACATACATACACATTCATGGCCTCTCCTGCTCCCACTTACTAACACTCTCACTCCTTCTCCTCACTGCTGGGGATATTGCTCCAAATCCTGGTCCTCCTCACCACATCCCTATTGTCACTTCAAACCCTCTTCAACAACCTAACACAAATTTCCGCAACCTCGCAAACCTCATACCCATTCACCCAGCCCCCGCTCCCCCAGTCCCACTAACAGGAGCTCTATGGAACGCTCGCTCTGTCTGCAACAAACTATCCTACATTCATGATCTGTTCATCACTAATAAACTCTCCTTCCTCGCCATCATAGAAAACTGGCTCACCCCCTCTGACACTGCCTCTCCTGCTGCACTTTCTTATGGTGGTCTCCAACTCTCTCACACCCCCCGCCCCAGTAACAAGCATGGTGGAGGAGTTGGTTTGCTCCTGTCCGACCAATGCTCCTTTACACCAATTCCTCTACCACCCTCTGTCACACTCCCCTCTTTTGAGGTGCACTCCGTACGCATCTACGCCCCCTCCAACCTTCAGCTGGCTGTCATTTACCGCCCTCCAGGGCCAGCCACTGCCTTTTTTGACCATTTCACCACCTGGCTACTACACTTCCTTTCCACCGACATCCCCACCATCATTATGGGTGATTTCAATATCCCCATTGACACTTCCCACTCATCTGTCTCCAAACTTCTAACACTCGCTTCCTCCTTCAGCCTCACCCAATGGTCTTCTGCAGCTACTCACAAAGATGGCCACACGCTGGACCTCATCTTCACTCGCCTCTGTTCCCTATCTAACCTCTCTAACTCACCTCTCCCCCTGTCTGACCACAACCTACTCACATTCTCTTCCCTCTCTTCTCCAAGTATGCAACCCCCCCCTCCACAAATTTTCATACCCTCGCAGAAATATCAAACACATTGATTTACACGCCCTTTCTCAGTCCCTTCTCCCCCTCACAGATATTGCATTTCTACATGATGCAGATGCCGCTGCAACTTTATACAACACTACAATCTCTGCAGCTCTCGAATCAGCTGCCCCCCTCACACACACCAAAACCCGCACAATCAACAGGCAACCCTGGCACACAAGGCAGACTAAAGAACTTAGACGGGCTTCCAGAATTGCTGAGCGCAGATGGAAGAGGTCTCATTCCACTGAACACTTCATTGCATATAAAGAGTCCCTCACCACTTTCAAGTCCACACTCACTGCTGCAAAACAAACCTACTTCTCATCCCTCATATCTTCTTTCTCTCACAACCCTAAACAGCTATTCAACACTTTCAATTCTCTCCTCCGTCCTCCGGCACCACCTCCCTCTCCTCTCATCTCAGCTGAAGACTTTGCCTCTTTCTTCAAGCGGAAGATTGACAACATCAGAGCAAGCTTTGGCCCACAATCACCACAGCCCCTCATCATAGCTACTCATCCCTCTTCCTCCAAATCCAGCTTCTCCACCATGACAGAAAACAATCTCTCCACTCTACTCTCAAGATCACATCTAACCACCTGTGCACTGGACCCGCTCCCATCGCACCTCATCCCCAACATCACCGCAGTCCTCATCCCAGCCCTAACCCATCTCTTCAACCTATCACTAGCAAGTGGTGTATTCCCTTCATGCTTTAAACATGCCTCTATTACACCCATCCTCAAAAAGCCCTCCCTTGACCCATCCTCTGTGTCAAACTATCGCCCCATATCCCTTCTCCCCTATGCCTCAAAACTACTGGAACAGCATGTCCATCTTGAATTGTCCTCATACCTCTCCTCCTGCTCCCTCTTTGACCGGCTTCAATCTGGCTTCCGACCACATCATTCTACCGAAACTGCCCTAACCAAAGTCACCAATGATCTACTAACCGCCAAAGCCAAGCGACACTACTCTATCCTCCTCCTCCTGGACCTGTCCTCTGCCTTCGACACAGTAGACCATTCCCTCCTACTACAGATTCTCTCATCTCTGGGCATCACAGACTTGGCCCTATCTTGGATCTCCTCATACCTAACCGACCGAACTTTCAGCGTCTCCCATTCTCACACCACTTCCTCAGCTCGCCCCCTATCTGTCGGTGTCCCTCAAGGCTCAGTTCTTGGACCCCTGCTGTTCTCCATCTATACCCTCGGCTTGGGACAGCTCATAGAGTCCCACGGCTTCCAGTATCATCTCTATGCCGATGACACACAGATCTACCTCTCTGGACCTGACATGACGTTGGCATAGTGGAGTCCTGGTGACCCCTTAACTGCTACCATACCCCCTAATACTTAACCCCTTATTGAAATGACCACAGACACATAGTTGGATAAAATGGCCACAGCAGCCTTTTATTTAACATAACTTATAAAAAACATTTATAAAACAGGGGGTTGTGGTCCTCGAAGCTCAAACAATCTGGTGATCACCCAATACTCCAATCCTACCTTCCCCCTCAACCCCATTACTCCCAGCCGCAACCACAAACTCGGGAGCACCAAACATATGAGGGGAAAGGGTTAAACCACCAAACCGGGAACCGACCCCACCAAGCCGATGTTCCCCCCATGATCACCAGACCACTCCCCAAACCAGTAATTAACGGGGGGATTCCACCTCCATTGGGACCCCCCAATCCAATTTTCACCAACTTCGAGGACCCCACCCCCACCACCCCTGCCACTATGACCCAGACAAACAAAACAAAATAAAACAAAACAAAAACAAAACAAAAGGGGAGGGTGGGCGGGACAACTACTTCAGCTGCAGACGCAGCAATGCCTGGCTTTTCCCCGCTCCCACCTAACGGTCCCTAAACCCCCACCCCTTTTCCCTCTTCACCCTATCCCCCCTAGCCACGTCATGCCGGCCTCCACCTACCCCCTGGGGAGGGGGTGGAGGTTCCAGCCGGGCACTTGACGTTGGCATAGTGGAGTCCTGGTGACCCCTTAACTGCTACCATACCCCCTAATACTTAACCCCTTATTGAAATGACCACAGACACATAGTTGGATAAAATGGCCACAGCAGCCTTTTATTTAACATAACTTATAAAAAACATTTATAAAACAGGGGGTTGTGGTCCTCGAAGCTCAAACAATCTGGTGATCACCCAATACTCCAATCCTACCTTCCCCCTCAACCCCATTACTCCCAGCCGCAACCACAAACTCGGGAGCACCAAACATATGAGGGGAAAGGGTTAAACCACCAAACCGGGAACCGACCCCACCAAGCCGATGTTCCCCCCATGATCACCAGACCACTCCCCAAACCAGTAATTAACGGGGGGATTCCACCTCCATTGGGACCCCCCAATCCAATTTTCACCAACTTCGAGGACCCCACCCCCACCACCACAACGAGAGCGTTTTGACCCCCTCAAACGCTCGAGACCCCCCCTCTACCTGGCAATGCCATGGCCCGCTCAATACCCTCCTGAATTCCCAAAGACCACAAATCTGTCCCCACTGCATTCAGGTGAACCCCATCTGCCAACCAGTAATCCTGATCCACCGCCTCCAGCTCAAAATGACGGACCGCCACCCCCCCATTCCTCACTACAAAACCCGAAATGGCCCGATTGATTTTTATACGGGTCTTATTCAGCCTTTCAACTGACCGAGCCCTACGCCATGTCCGCCTCGGGACAATCTCTGACCAGACCGTCCGAAGTCCTGGTACAGCCACCCACAGCCGAAGCAAATCATGTTTTATATCCCTAATCAACTCCCGGCCCGCCACCATTCCCACATCATTCCCCCCAACGTGCAGGACCAGAATATCCGGCGCCCGGTCCAATCGCATTGCCCTGTGCACCTCGGGCAACACCCGCATCCACCGCATGCCCCGGATACCCAACCACCGGAGTACCGCCACATTTCGTGCAAAGCCCAGCTGACGACCCTCCGACCGGATGTCTGCCCGGATCGCTGCCCAGTGCACAAAGGAGTGGCCCAATATCCAGACCAAACGGGAAAAGTCCCCTGCAAAGGAAGATAACAAAAACATTACAGTACCATACCATAACACAACAAATCCAAAACTCCCCACCTCATAAGCCATGCTAAGGGCGCACATAACTCAAATATCTCCTGGATTCCCACCGACCTATCCTCCGTACTATCTCCGGACTCAAACCGCAGACAGCCGCCTCAGTTGCCGCTCCAATCCTAAAAGAATGAGGCGCATAACAACCAGGATCCAAGCCAAGACCTTCCACACACCTCCGGAAAACTGCCCGAAACTGATAATTCGACAAGAAAGAACCATCCTCATGACAAAGCAACGGCCCATCTTCCCGCGGTCGCAACCCCCGAAACTCCCGCAAACACCGCACCGGACACATTGCCGATTCCGCCACCATCCCCAGTAACACCCGCCGTCCTCTGCCGGATTGATCCGTCTTGGACCTCCGGAGCCAAAATTCCACGCTGGTGTCAAATAAAAGAACATCTCGCGCCTGAATCCCCCCGGAACCTTGCCGACTAACCGCCACCAATTCCCCAATCCGGAGCGCCCCGAAAAACGCAAACGAAAACGCCAGCCGAAACAAAATAACCTCAAAAACAGACGAACACACCGCACTCAGGTGGGCCCCCATTCGCTCCAAGAGAGCAAAAGACACTGGCCTCCTTCTATCCCCACAACTCTGCCCCCGGCGAAACCCCCTCAACGCCTGCCGCACCAAAAAGTTTTTTGTCAAATCCGGCCTATTCCGCAACTTAAACCCAAAGGCCAGGCCCGCCACCACCCGACCCACCTTCGCCTGGGACCAACCCCATGCCGACCACCGCCCAATCCACAAGAGTAACACGCCTACCTGATCCTCCACCGACCGAATCAAACCAAAAGACTGCACCCAACACTCCCATTGCTGCCACGCCTGCTGATAAGCCGTCCAAGTCGCCTCAGCCAACGATCCTCTGATCAAATGTCCAACTGCCCTCATACCACACTCCAAAGTTCGGGAGGGCACTGCAATCCCACGGCCATCGCCCCCGGCGCCAATTCCCTGAAGCGATCCCACTGGAAACGAGAGAGAGCATCAGCAATAGAGTTCAACACCCCCGGCACGTGCGACGCAGATACACAAGCATTGATAGACAAACAGGCCAGCACTAATCTCCGCAAAACTTTAATCACCGGAGGGGAATTGGCCGAGATATTGTTAATTGCTAACACGACCCCCATGTTATCACAGTAAAACCGCACCCGCCTGTTCCGAAAATGCTCCTGCCACAGAGTCACTGCCACCAAAATAGGAAAGATTTCCAACAGCACCAAATTCTTCACCAGCCCTGCCGACCGCCAAACCTCCGGCCATCCCTCTGCACACCACTCTCCTCCAAAATAAGCCCCAAAACCCTGACCCCCAGATGCATCAGTAAACAAGTCCAACTCCGAATTACCCACTAGAGGCTCCATGAAGAGGGACCGCCCGTTATAGTCCGCCAAAAAACGCCCCCACACCTCTAAATCCGCCTTGACGTCGGCCGACAGACGCACAAAATGATGAGGCACTAGCACCCCCGCAGTGGCCATCGCAAGCCGCCGTGAAAAAATCCGCCCCATCGGCATCACCCGACACGCAAAATTGAGTCTGCCCAGCAACGATTGCACCTCCCTCAGGGAAAGCTTTTTGACCCTCAGTGCCCTCGCTACCTGCTCCCTGAGAGCGACCACCTTATCCGCCGGTAACCGAAACTCCCACTTGTCCGAATCAATAACAATGCCAAGAAAAGAAATACATGTCCCCGGACCCTCTGTCTTCCCCGGCGCCAACGGGACTCCAAAACGCTGAGCTACCCACTCGATCGTTGCAAGCAAACTCTGACAAACCCCCGCATCCCCTGGACCAACACAGAAAAAATCGTCTAAATAGTGAATAACAGACTGCAAACCCGAAACATCCCTAACCACCCACTCCAAAAAGGAACTAAATGCCTCAAACAATGAACAGGACAACGAGCATCCCATGGGCAGGCATCTGTCAACAAAATAATTCCCTTCCCAAAAACAGCCGAGCAAGCGTACACTGTCTGGATGAACCGGCAACAACCGAAATGCGGATTCAATGTCCGTCTTAGCCATCAGAGCCCCCCGTCCACACCGCCGCACCCAGGCCGCCGCTTCATCAAACGACGTATACACCACCGAGCATAGCTCAGGATCTATACCATCATTCACCGATCCCCCCCCCCGCGGGTAAGATAAGTGGTGAATCAGCCGAAACTTATTCGCCTCCTTCTTCGGCACCACCCCCAACGGTGAAACCACCAGATCCGGAAAAGGCGGGGACCGAAACGGCCCCGCCATACGCCCCAAAGACACCTCTTTTTCCAACTTCTCCCGTACCACCTCCGGATGCTGGCTTGCCGACTGTAAATTCTTAAAACACCCCTGCCCCGGACCTGCTCCCGAAGGAATGCAAAAACCGAATTGAAAACCCTTCGCTAGCAACTCTGCCTCCTCCCTCCTAGGAAACCTATTTAGGTAAGGGAGCATCTCTCGAAGCTTCACTGGAGTCTCCCCCTTTTGAATTACCAGGCCCCCCCTTGACCCTGCTACGTCGGAAACACTTTGACGCCCCGTGATTGGTGCCGCTACAGTGTGAGCAGTGGTGTTTAAACTTACACTGCTCCCCAAACTTGCACTGGCCCTCATTGAAGAGCCAGCAAAGTCCTGATTTCTGCGATCCCTGTTGACCTCCGACTCCCCCGCCGGCCTGCTGGCCGTACCGCCCCCCAGCCTGGCCGGAAGCCCCGGCCGCCCCTGGAAAGGATTGCCCATACCGAGTCGGTGCCATGACCCGCAACCAGAGCCCAATATCCTTCTGGTCCCATCTTATGGACGGCCGAATGGCTTTCCGCTGACGAAACTGTTCGTCGTACCGCAACCAGGCCTGCCCCCCATACACCCTATAAGCTTCCCCTATAGAATCCAAATAGCAGAAAAGGTGCGAACAGTTGTCCGGCGCCTTTTCCCCTATTACACTGGCTAAAATTGCAAACGCTTGCAACCAGTTTGTGAACGTCTGAGGGATCAACCGCCACCGGCGCTTCTCCTCATCCTCTTTTTTGTTGTCGTCTTTCTTGGGCTTGTCCAAATTAAATTTCTCTAACGGCAACAAAGAGAAGATTTCCACATAATCATCCCTCCAAATTTTTTCCCTAACTTCCTTCTTTAAATGCGAGCCCAGCGGCCCCTCAAAACACACATAAACCTCCCCCCTCGCCTTATCATCCAAATGAATCCGATCCTTGTCTTTTTCCGTCTGCACAGAAACCGACACTGGATCGGACCCCCGCCGTACCTCCGCCGCACTCGCCGCCGCCACCCCCACACCCGGGACCCCGGATCCCACCCACGCCGACGCACAACTTCCGACACTCCCGCTCCCCTCCAGCCGCGCCAACAACTGCCTTACTTCCGACAAAACCTCTACCACCCCTAGTGACCCCGGCGGCGCCGCCTGCCCCCGAGCCGTCCCAGCCCCAGCCGGACCCACTGCACTACCTAACACATCATTAGTCAAAGAAGACAAACAAGACACAGAGCTGTACTCACCAAGCTGCGCAGGAGCTGTGATCCCGCCAGCCGTCACTCCAGAATCCTGCCGTCCAGCCGTCACTGGCCCCGTGTCCCTCTCCTGTCTGACGTCCTCCACTGGACCGATCGGCGAAGGGAACCTCGGATCGGTCGGTCCCGAGCCCAATCCAGGTGGTCCACGCACCGCCGCTCCTGGATCCCGACCACCAGGCTGCTGTTGAGACCCAGAGCAGTCCTGCCCTGGCCCGCCGACCTCCTGCCAGGGATCCCGCCGTCCGTCCTGCGTGTCCCGTGCCGACCAGCCAGGCCGCCCGACCGGAACATCGCCAGTGCGGCCCGCCGCAGCCTCCAGGTCCTCCTGACGCCAGGTAGCAGCAGGCCCCTCCCCCCTATCGGGCCGAGGCCTGCTAACCACCGCCGACCTCAGCCGCGGACGTGAATTCCTCCCGGCCCGGAGGGGGCTCCCAAGGCTGGACACCCCCCCCACCGCCGGAGGGTCCCTAATGGGGCTTCTCCGCTGCCGCTGAGGCCCCGCAGGCACTGCACTGGGCAGCCCCGGCTCTAACCGCGGCCTGCGAGCAGGCCGCGCCTGCCCTGTGGCCCGCCCGGAACCGCCGGGAGAGAGACGCTCCGGAGGCCTGGACCGACGGCATGGCCGCTCCCTGATAGCCGGAGAGACCTCCGCGGCCGGCCCCGGAGCCCCCCCCGACCGCCGACCGCAACGAGCGGGCCGCGCCTGCGGCCTGGCCGGGGGAGCCGCACCCGACACCACGCCACCAGCCAGCACTGACCGCAGCTGCTCCTCCAGCCAGCCGGATGGATGGCGCCGGGCCGCCCCCCGCAGCTCCTCCAACAGACCGTCCATGGTAGGTGAAACGGTCACTTTTTTTTTTTTTTTTTTTTTGACAGCAGTGTCTGTGACGCCAGACAACTACTTCAGCTGCAGACGCAGCAATGCCTGGCTTTTCCCCGCTCCCACCTAACGGTCCCTAAACCCCCACCCCTTTTCCCTCTTCACCCTATCCCCCCTAGCCACGTCATGCCGGCCTCCACCTACCCCCTGGGGAGGGGGTGGAGGTTCCAGCCGGGCACTTTACCTCTCTACTAACCAAAATACCACAATGTCTGTCTGCTATTTCATCCTTCTTCTCTGCACGATTCCTAAAACTTAACATGGACAAAACAGAGTTTATTGTCTTTCCTCCTCCTCACTCATCTCCTCCAACAAGCCTTTCCATCACACTTGATGGTTGCTCACTCACCCCAGTCTCACAAGCTCGTTGCCTTGGAGTAACCCTCGACTCTGCTCTATCCTTCAAGCCACACATCCAAGCCCTCTTCAACTCATGCCGATTACAACTCAAAAATATCTCCCGGATCCGTGCTTTCCTTAACCAAGAATCTTTAAAAACATTAGTGCATGCCCTGATCATCTCCCGCCTCGACTACTCCAATCTCCTGCTCTCTGGCCTCCCTTCCAACACTCTTGCACCCCTCCAATCTATCCTAAACTCTGCAGCCCGCTTAATCCACCTCTCCCCTCGCTACTCCCCAGCCTCGCCACTCTGCCAATCCCTTCACTGGCTTCCCATCGCCCAACGACTCCAGTTCAAAACATTAACCATGACATACAAAGCCATGCACAACCTGTCTCCTCCCTACATCTGTGACCTAGTCTCCCAGTACCTACCTGCACGCAACCTTAGATCCTCACAAGATCTCCTTCTCTGCTCCTCTCTTATCTCCTCTTCCCACAATCGTGTACAAGATTTCTCCCGTGCATCCCCCATACTCTGGAACGCTCTACCTCAGCACATCAGACTCTCCACTACCGTGGAAAGCTTCAAGAGGAACCTCAAGACCCACCTCTTCCAACAAGCCTACAACCTACAATAGCCCTCAGTCCAGTAGACCACTGCACAACCAGCTCTGTCCTCACCTATTGTACCATCACCCATTCCCTGTAGACTGTGAGCCCTCGCGGGCAGGGTCCTCTCTCCTCCTATACCAGTCTGTCTTGTACTGTTAATGATTGTTGTACGTATACCCTCTTTCACTTGTAAAGCGCCATGGAATAAATGGCGCTATAATAATAAATAATAATAATAATAATAATAATACACACATGTACACAATATACAGTATATATATATATATATATATAGGACTCCTTTGGTCATGAATCAGATAAGAATAGGCTTAAATAGAATAGGGAAAAAAAGTAAGAAATACAGACCCTTTTTACTGAAGGATTCACTCATTTTGCAGTCTGCTGTGTACTGTGGGGTTTTGTAGAAAACTCGCTGACTGTCATGGCTTTGTTCACATTGCAGAGTCTGACACACTGGCAGACTCTGGTGTCAACCTGCTCTGTGCTCATCCATAGACCGGCTAGCAAGAGTTAACCTCTGCTACCTTGCGGTTAGTCTTTTTGGATCACATGTTGTAAGGAAGCCAATCACTTCTGCTCCTCTCATTCTTAGGCTGGAGGAAGTCTTCTACCTATGCCAACTATAGTTTATGCTGTGTTGGTCTGCGAGTTGTGGTGCCCCAGACTTGCTGGAGAAAGAGTTGCTTTGTGCTTGGAGCTGTTGTGGTGTTACCTGTCGTCTTGTTGGTTCCTTCCTGCTCTTGTTTTCCTCCTAATCTCTTTTTTTTCAATTTTCCATCCTAACCAGAGTGTGATTTAACCCACAGAAATAGACAAGCAGGGGAAACCAAAATTCTGTCACACAGCGCATACACACAGAGGTATAAGGCCCCTTTCACATTGCGTTTCAATGGCTCCATCGGGGCATCTGTCTGAAATCCTGCCCCCCCCCCCCACAAAACGTGTTTCGGACGTATTCGCCGACAGGGCCATTGAGTATAATGGAGCAGACAGAGCAAGCGTATGCTCTGTCTTGCACCATTTTTGGGTCTATACGCTTTCTGCAGGCGGATGCCTAGATGTAAAAGACTACGTTCGGGTGTCCGCCTGCAAAAAGCGTATAGACCTGAAAATGGTGCAAGACAGAGCATACGCTTGTTCTGTCTGCTCCATGATACTCAATGGCCCTGTCGGCGCATACGTCCGAAACACGTTTTGTGGGGGGGAGGGGCAGGATTTCAGACAGATGCCCTGACAACGCCATTGAAACGCAATGTGAAAGGGGCCTTATACCTCTGTGTGTACGCGGTGTGTGACAGAATTTTGGTTTCCCCTGCTTGTCTATTTCTGTCGGTTAAATCACACTCTGGTCCTGTCCGTCCATAGGGAAGGGGGGCATAAGATTAGGGCTGGTCAGGAGCAGGACCAGGAAGGAGGCTCAGATATCCCCACCATTAGTGGTATCTCTCAGAATAGGGATTACATAGATCATTCCCTAGTCTAAGGGTACTTTACACGCTGCAACATCGCTAGCATTTGCTAGCGATGTCGAGCGTGATTGCACCCGCCCCTGTCGTATGGCCAATATGTGGTGATCTCTGCCGTAGCAAACATTATCGCTACGGCAGCGTCACACGCACTTACCTGCCCTGCGACGTCGCTGTGACTGGCGAACCGCCTCCTTTCTAAGGGGGCGGTTCGTTCAGCGTCACAGCAGCGTCACTGAACCGCCGCCCAATAGAAAAGGAGGGGAGGAGATGAGCAGCCGGTACATGCCGCCCCTCCTTCCTTCCTCTTTTTCCGGTGGACGGAGGTAAGGAGAGGTTTGTCGTTCCTGCGGTGTCACACATAGCGATGTGTCCTGCCACAGGAACGACACACATCCTACCTGTGGCAGCAGCGATATTATCGAAATGAACGACGTGTCAACGAGCAACGATTTTGCACGTTTTTGCGCTCGTTGATCGTCGCTCATTTGTTTTACACGCTGCAATGTCGGTAACGGCGTCGGATGTGCGTCACTAACGACGTGACCCTGACGATATATCGTTACCGATGTCGCAGAGTGTAAAGTAGGGGAGCCACGGTTTCCAGCTATCCCACAGTTCCCCATGACAGATAGAGCCTACAGAAGCCACACGGACCAAATTTCTAATAAAACTATAAAAAGACAATGATTTCTACTCTGCACTCATGACGGAAATGCTGCAGATCTTCTGTCCGGATTTACAGATGAAAAATCAGAAGCAGCAAAAACAAGTCTTATCCATTCAGTGGAAGTTATGTGCACAGAAATTGATCAGTGGCGTTAAATGCAAGTCAATTTCTGCAAGATTTTCAGGAAGAAGAAGAAGCACATAAGTATTCTAACAGGGATAAAAGCTGAAATAAAGCCCATTTCAATAGACCTACACTTACACCCTATTGGTTCCTGTACAGACTGGTATCCCTAGTTGCACAGCCCCTAATAGATCCACAGGTAGGAATAACCCTATTCGAAACAATAGAAACTCTCTATTCAGACCTGTCTGCCTGAAAGGCCGTCGGGTTGTTTCTCGTACCTTCTGAGGAACCAGAGGGGAGGTTGCTACACACTATTAACCAAGAAAGGAAAAGCGTGCACAGATAAGCAGGGATGAAGGTGAGGAAACAAAACACGTGCACAAGTGGAAAAAGGTGGACTAGCAATTGCAAGCTAGCATAGCCTCCTGCAACCAAACAGGAGCAAGGTTGGGGTTAGATAAAAGAGGAAGCACAGAACAAATACCGCACTGGTCTCTGTATCACAGGCACAAATCCTTAGCAGCGAGGCTGGAACTTCTTAGCAGAATCCACATAGTTCACAGCAAAAAGGCAACTGTTTACCTGCCCAGACCACAGAATCTAATGCACCAACAGGAATGAGCAAAGCCCCTTAATAAAGATGGAAGCAACACAGGCGCCAAACACAACAGAATCCATATAGGAATGTGGTACCCCTGAGGCTTCAGTCACCACAGGGTATTGCATCTCACTAAAGGTGCGGTACTCATCCTGGGTCCAGAAGAGGTCGGTACCGGTTCCACAACACACAAACTCATACATACAGTCAGGTTGCCCTCCTCATTGGGGACCGGACTAGGGTCGGGTCTTAAGGTAGTCACCCACTAGTGACAGGGAACCAGGGGATTTGCGGCCACTGGGGGGGGGTTAGGCCACGGTAGTAGAGAGTTCTCCGGCAGGAGAGGACAGGTGCAGATGGGTTTTTCGGTAGCTCCTGAGGGACGTAGGTGTTAATACGGTCGCCGAGGGGAGAGCTTCATTGCTCCCTCGGGACCGATGCAGTTCAGGGTGCAGAGCCCTAGGGTGGAACAGATTTCACGTTATATCACCAGATTCTGCAGGACAGGGGGATTGTACGTCCCTCTGGCCCCCACAAGATCCCGGAGCACAGCGGCACATAGGGTCCAGAGTTGTGATCAAGGTCAGGCCCCATCGCGGACCCGCGTCACCTCCTCACGGGATGGGAGCTAACACTACAAGAACCGGGGTCCCCAAGCAGCTTCAGGCCACGGGGGTCCATCTTTAAAGGCACAAGAAGGAAGGGCCCACAGACTACCATACCGGTTCTGACCTCGAAAGGATCGAAGATCGGCTGGGACCCGTGACGGCAGCACTTGAATTGTGACGTATAAAAACTTGGAACCGCAGCAGCCGACTCAGCCTCTTATTGCCGGTTCCGTCGCCCCGTGTTTCGGCGCCAACGGCCACTACTACCTCCATCATCCTCCCTGGGGCCTAGCTTCACCTGCCGGAAGCTGAACTATCCTAGCTGTGACACCACCCGCCCCAGAGGACAGCGACCGCAGCGGCAGCTAATCACTGGCCGCATACCACAAGGTGGCGTCACGAGACAACTACTACCCCCATCATCTCATCCACCACCATTCCTAATCCCTTTTATTGTACACCTCTGGGCCACGAAGCCGGTCAGGGCCACCCGTGACATCCCAGACCTGACACCACCGGCATGGCGATGAGTACATTTAACCCCTGCCCTATGGGTGCTACAACTGTCCCATCCGGGATATGATCGGACAGAGAAAATGAGCAAGGAAAAACACCTATTGGTTTGCAGCCTATCAGCATTTGGACAGGGATTGACCAGGCTGTGGCTCAGAGGGGAAAGAAACTAACTACACAGCACAGTCACCAAATCAAATCCAGTACCCGAGGCATGATAGAAGAAAGAAGGAGGAGAAAAGAAGGGAAAAAAAAAACAAAGGCAAAAAGAAGTAGAAAAAGTAGAAGAAAGGCGAGTATAGTGTTATAGTATGGCGATTTGCAACGGAAATTTACTGAATTTTTGGAGTTTATATACCCCATTGCAGCTATTACAGAGGTTGTGGTGGGGATCCTGGGCTGCAGCCTCCTTCTACATGGACATAGGCTAACAAGTGGCATCTCTCGTTCCGGCCATGTCGACCAGAAGCCGCCTATCGTTCGATACCTTTTTGCCTTTATTGGTTTAAAAATTGGAATAGCAACTAGAAACGAGATGATAAGTAGCAGACGAGCGCTTGATTTCCATTTTTAATTTTCATAATGGCTGCGCTGTTTGCTTTTCCTTATTTATGTACATTAGCTGCTGCAGGAACATTGATTTCCACCGGTCAAAAGACTAAATGCTCCCGATTGATCGGCGGACACTGGCCATTGTTTGCGTTTGGCAGTGATAATGATACAGAGATTTGTGTCAGTGTTCGGAAATCATCTCCGGTGACACAGCGGCTCTTCTCTCGCTCTCAATGATTCATTTATTCACCCTAACAAGCTGCAGGAAGAAGCCCACAAGAAATTGGAGGGGATTGGAATAAACGAGCAGTTCTTCATCTAGGTCTCAGTCTGGCCTTAATGATATTTAACGCTTAAAGGGAACTGGCCAGGACGATATTGCTCCTGAAACTAGTGGTACCACGGTCTAGGTCCTACCATACGGTAGAATTGGTGCCGGTCGTGTAGTATTCCGGACGTGACGGCGCTGAGAAATTAAAAGTTCAAGCCGTATGCAAATGACTCTCAAAGTGCATTGGGGGCGTGGTATGTTAATGTCGCCAAATGGCACTGACCCGCCCTCAATGTACTTACAAGCTAATTTGCATGCAACTTCAAAGCTGGATTCCTCACCGCTGGCGCATCGGATTACTACAATACAGCCATCTTTTTTGTTTCTTGTTGTACCAAGTCTTGAATGAATTCTTGAGTCAGTGGATAGCACAGTGGCTCAGTGCTATGCATAGTGGCTCAGTGGTTGGTACAGTGGCTCAGTGGATATCACGGTGGCTCAGTAGTTTGCACGGTACACTGGCTCAGTGGATAGCACGGCGGCTCAATAGATAGCACGACGGCTCAGTGGATTGCACGGCGGCTCAGTGGATAGCACGGCGGCTCAGCGGATTGCACGGCGGCTCAGCGGATTGCACGGCGGCTCAGTGAATTGCACAGCGGCTCAGTGGATTGCACGGCGGCTCAGTGGATTGCACGGCGGCTCAGTGGATTGCACGGCGGCTCAGTGGATTGCACGGCGGCTCAGTGGATAGCACGGCGGCTCAGTGGATAGCACGGCGGCTCAGTGGATAGCACGGCGGCTCAGTGGATAGCACGGCGGCTCAGTGGATAGCAATGCAGTCTTGCAACGCTGGGGTCCTGGGTTGAAATTCCACCAAAGACACCATCTGCAAGGAGTTTGTCTGATCTCCTTGCATTTGCATGGAATTTAGATTGTGAGCCCCTTTGGGCACAGTGATGATCACATCTGTAAAGCGTTGCGGAATTAATAGCGCTATATAAAGTAAAATAAATAAACAATCTCATTCTTTTAAAACTTCTAAGTAGAAGGGACGCAATTGTGTCACCCAGATCTATGGGGTACTCTGTCCCGGGCGGTGTACGGCTGGGGAGATGTCACTGGGTGGCCGTTGCCCAATTCCGTGCCCTGGGGACGCTTTTTAAAAGGGGTATATTTACAGGGGAGGTTACATGAAAGTTTATACGTGACGCCACTTGCGGGTTGCGGCTAGTTAGTGGAGCTGCCGCTGCACAGTTCTCGCTACTGGGGCTGGTGTTGGTGGCAGCCTGGATGTTAGACCCTCCGCAAGCAGGGCCAGGCCCCAGAGGATAGGTGATGTAGATGGGTGCAGAAAAAAGGTAGGCCACACAAGGAATTGCAGGGTAACTGGTTCCTTTACTCACAGTGAGATGGAAACTGGTTACCCGAGGAAGGCTTGTCTTGACCGCTGGTCCCCTTAGTCCCAGTGCTGGTGTAGTGACCTTGTGGCTTCTTTCCCCTGCACCTGTCTCTGGTTGGTGGGTCCCCGTGGCTTGGAGCGGCTGGGGGGGGGTCTCTTAACTGTAGTTCGTATGACGGTAGCGTGAACCCTCTAGAGTCGGAGTCTCTGGTCCTGTTCCCCGGTTCTCCCGTTGCTACTGTGTCCCGAACTTCAAGGTCAGTGAGGTCCCTGTTGTCTCCATCACTGTGCAGATTTTATCAGGTCTGCCTGGAGCGTCTGCCTGACTGTAGGATTCTGTACCCCGTTGGTGCTATGGTTCCGGGAGTACTCCACCGGCAACTAACCGCCTGGGCCCTAAGGTCACCGTCACACTACTGCCAGTGCTTCCACACTCCTTCACCGTCACCGACCGACTACCGACTCTCCCCCGTCTGTCCCTCACACCTGGTCGTCTAGTGGACTGGATCGACTCCACCCTCTAGGTGGCCATCCATTGGGTCCAACACTAGTCTGTTACCAGTCTTTGGGGAATTTGGGAACAAAAACAGGGATTAACTGGAATATTTTGGTGTTACCGGCACTGGTCTTCTGGGTCCCTGGGGGTAGGCCCTGCATCCTGGTGGGGATAGGGATGGCTTCAGGGGCGCTACACAATCACATACTACTAGGGCTTCTGAACACGTTCCCTTGAAAGGGTCATACTCAGAAACATGAGAGAATAAAGATCAACAGCAGGAAAACCTGCATTGTGACCCTATAGAATTTCTACAGTTTTCATTACAATGTATATAATCCTTATCGTACGTCCCACCTACTTCATAACCGGTGCAAGCTCCGACCAATAGACCCGGTAATAGACATAGGGAAACCCCTCGCACTCATCTCTACATACCGTAGTTAACATTGTTAAAAATGTCTCGGCAGGACATAAAAAGTCTCTCAATAGTCCAAGGAAAATATATAATGAAATAACAGCTCAGAAATAGTGACAGATTCTCATTAGTGGCATCACTAAGGAAGTCTGCATGAAAAGGCAGCGCAGGAATACAGCGGCGTGATTGTGCCGAGCCGCGCAGCTAATTACACAGGGATTGCTGCATAGTGAGAACCTCCATTCACTGGAGGTATATTTATAACCCCTCCTACCATTATCAAATACATAATATTGTATTTATATCCTATTCCAGAGATGGCAACAGACCATTCATTCATAAGCAACAGACGTATCTGGAAAACATCGGGGGTGCAACCGAAAAGTGCCACAACTTACCGAGGACCGCGCTAGATTGACAATTGGTTGGGATATGATTGTGGCGCCCTGGACTAGCCAGGTCGTCACAGGTAACAACACACACACCCCCACCCCCACCAGACAGTTACATTAGCCAAATACAAAACCCTTGTTGCCTCCCTCCAGGGTCTGATGTCCACACCAGGTGGGGCGGAGCCAAGCGGTTGGCCCCACCCACCGAGGAGTTCACAGGCCTGGAGGCGGAAAAAGTGACAGATTTGTCCTGGAGGTTGAAGCGAAAGGAGTAAAGTGGAGAGTGTCTGGGTTTGTGGCCCAGGCACTGACAACAAGGTTGGCAGACTGTGGTCGCCGTCTGCAGGAGTGGTGAATCGACGCGGAACCATAGGACCGGGGTCCGGCGGTGGCCCGCCGGTACCGACCGGGCAGCGAAGTGAAGCCAGCACACACAGGCAGGGCCATCGGACCCCAACTATGCTTGGAGTCGCCGTCAACAGTCAAATCCGAGTGTGACAGGAACCCCAGGGGTTTCCTAACAACCAAAGACCCGTTAGAAGGCAACCGTCCGCACCGTGAGGGTATACAGCTACCGCCAAAGGCTAGAGACCCAAGGGCCAGCACCTGCGGGCAAACGGGCTCCTCCGGCATCCATACACCGGGGAGCGGATTACCGTTGGGGACCCATCGTAGTCAAGACAGTACACAAAGGTGCAGGGAAAGACAGCCGCCATCACCTGTCCGGGGAGAGACACTGCAGCCGGCTGCGGGACCCGTCCATCCAGCCGTTTGGTTTACCGAGGACTTTGTGCATTTCTTGCTGAGTGAGTACACCCGTGCCATCCGGTACCACGCCGCACTGTCCCTGCAACCATGCATCTCACCTACCCTGCCTCCCCGTCACACCACCGGGCCCCGGGACCACCAACCCCTACCCACGGAGGGGGAAAACAACATCCCAGCTGCTCCCTACCATCGCTCCTGGGATGCCCGTCACCAGCAGCGGTGGTGCCCATCTTCACCACAACCCGTGGGTGGCGTCACGGACTAAATCCCCAAGCCAACCACTCCCTTTTCACTCACAGGCGAGGAGCGCCGCTCGAGTCCCCGGATCCGGCCCACCGCTCGACCCACCGAGCAGCAGAAGCGCCGGACCCGAGCGTTAGCGAGCGCAGCGCCCGCGACATGATGCCCTCGTACCTTTACCAATCTGACCATGGCTGTTCACTTACAACCACAAATATGGAGTCCATTGATGGCCTATGGCCTATCCTAAAGACGGCAATCAGCTTTATTTTGGTAATTTGACCTAAAGCCAAATTACCTGTTCTTGACTACCCCATCACACAACATGTGCCCTCAATAGGGACAAAGGAGTACCTTCTTAAAGGGTTTGGCCACCAAACAGGAGATCGGTGACATGTATGATCACTAGGGGTCCTAAAAGGGTCAGAATGATCGCGTTTGCAGGGATCGCAACCGCGATTGGGCCCGGGAGCACCTGCTTCAGCTGGATGTGCGTCTGAGCCTGCACATCCAGCCGAGAAGCACCGTCGTGCAGAGACCCGTCCGGGCCCTGCACTGCAAAATACGCTCCCGGCCAAACAAAAGCCAGCAGCTTTCATTTGTGTCCCAGTGACTGAGGGAGGTACATGGCAATGGCGTCATTTGTTGCAAAAGCATCAACACCAATGAAAGCTGCCGGTCACTGTCTGGTGGCTAAACAGGAGGGCGCTGGGCAACGCGAGTACATATTGTTGTTTTTTTGCATTAGACAGAACGGAGACATTCACCAGGATGGGGACATGTACTGTATACCAGGAAGGGGACAGTAGATACCAGGAAGGGAACAGTAGATACCACGAAGGCCCCAATAGGGAGACCGTAAATACCAGGAGGGGGCCAGGACAGGGACATATATACCAGGATGTTTACATATATACCAAGATGGGGTTATATACCAGGATGTGAGCTAGAATGGGGACATATACACTAGGACGGGGGACATAAATGCCAGGATGATGGACATCCTTACCAGGATGGGGGGCATTTATACCAGGAAGGGGAACATGTTTACAAGGAAGGAGCCCAGGATGGAGGACATTACTACATAATGGAGGAGGAGGAAACTCTTATGACTTTATAGGTTTTAGAATGCTAAATGTGTACATAAATCTGACCAACATAAGGGGGGGGGGCAGGTCCAAATTTTGCACCAGGGCTCATCGAACTCTAGTTACGCCACTGGGCCCTAATAATGTTACTCCAATGTTTACAAGAACGGGGACCTCAAATTCCCAGCTTGAATTGAGTGACACAGGTGGGCTTCTGCACCACTTGTATCAGCTTCCTCTGTTCTATAGACTTTGAATGGAGCGGTGGGCACTCTTCCACAGTACCTCTCAGGGGGCATGGTACTCCTTTTTTGTTTTTGGATGGGTCACCAATGATTATATTATGGAAACCAACCACAATCTGTTTCCCCTTCCCTCACACCTAAACATGTGCCATCTGGACAATTTGGGGCACTACCATACACATCAGTTCGTCTGTAGGTCATACCAAAATCAGAAAGTTTGGTTATCCAACGTTTGACCAACAGATTGGGGGGCCCATTTCTATCTCCAAAACAGGTGAAATTGTGCATTATGATGAGCTCTTGGGCGGCAAAGGGCCCATATATTGTTTTTGAACAGGTGCCCTTTTCTGTCTCCGCCAGTGCTGCGCACTACCATACACAGATAGTCCGCAGGTCCTGACGAGTTTGGCCGATGGTCATGTCATGCGGAAGGTCTTTAGGATTGGCCATTAGTAGTGTCATCCAGTTAAAACGTTTTTCCGGGAATACCCATCGGTAATGTCTAACACAATGTCATTGGACGTGTCGACCCAAATGGTCCAGGTATCACGGACAACCAGAAAATTGACTACCATATACAGTACCAATGACCCAAGGAGACACCGTACAATGCACGACAGTGGCGTCACGAGGCAGCGAGGTGGGATGACGCTGCCTCGTATGGCTCATTCTTCTGTATACACACGAACTATACTGGTTTTTAACATCTCACTATTATACAGCGCTACTCAGGGTGCATAAAATGTGCATAAACCAAACAGACGAGCGTTACATACATTTCATTTAGCAATAGTAAAATGGTCTAAAATGGAGAAACTTGTGTAAAGCTCCAGGTAAACAGTCTCATTTCAGAGCAATTCAGTCCCGTAGTATCAAAGATACATGCTGGGAATAAAATGCATAGTATTACTGACTGCATGTGTACACAGATACTCAATATTTCTGACAGGAGGAGTACACAGATTCTTAGTAATGCTGACAGGAGGCATACACAAACATTCACTATGTCTGACAGGGAGTAGAAAGGTATTTAGTTCTCCAGACAGAAGACACAGGATCTCCAGCCTCGGAGCCGCAAGGGTCATAGATTTATTACAGAGTGCGGAGAGACTAACTTTTATCAATGTGGTTGGTATATATATTACATATATACATATATACATATATATATATATACACACATATACATATATACATATACATTATATATATACATATATATATATATATATATATATACACACATATATATATATATATATATATATATATATATATACACATATATATATGTATATGTGTGTGTGTGTGTGTGTGTGTGTGTGTGTGTGTGTGTGTATATATATATATACACCATACACATCTATGTATCCATCACACACACATGGAACTATATATAGACTGTAAATCTAATATATAAAGCTGAGTGTGTGTATATCTATGTGTTTGTACATGCAATGGTGAAAACTCCTTTAGCGTACAATCACATTTTGCACAGACACTCCAATCGACTCAGGGTACATCATAGACTATGTTTTAAGGGGAAATTTTAACCCCGCGCTTTACAGTTATTCACCAAAGAACCTGCCTCCATTAACGTCAATGGAGCTGGGAGCCACAATGCAGCTAGAACTTCAGAAGAATGCGCGGCCACGCCCTTAAATGGAATGTTGGTGTGCCACAATGCAGCCAGGGAAAGAGACAGACACAGAGACAAGACAGGGAAAGCGACAGACAGGGAAAGCGACAGACAGGGAAAGCGACAGACAGGGAAAGCGACAGACAGGGAAAGCGACAGACAGGGAAAGCGACAGACAGGGAAAGCGACAGACAGGGAAAGAGGCAGACAGGGAAAGCGACAGACAGGGAAAGAGACAGACAGGGAAAGAGAGACCGACAGGGAAAGAGAGACCGACAGGGAAAGAGAGACCGACAGGGAAAGAGAGACCGACAGGGAAAGAGAGACCGACAGGGAAAGAGAGACCGACAGGGAAAGAGAGACCGACAGGGAAAGAGAGACCGACAGGGAAAGAGAGACCGACAGGGAAAGAGAGACCGACAGGGAAAGAGAGACCGACAGGGAAAGAGAGACCGAGACAGACAGGGAAAGAGAGACCGAGACAGATAGGGAAAGAGACAGACAGGGAAAGAGATAGAAAGAGAGGGAGACAGACAGAGACTGGGAGAGAAACAGAGAGACCGTTACTATCCTGGGAAACACCGGGTGCTACAGCTAGTATATATCTTTATCTAAATATACAAAAAACAAACACATACATTGATTCTGAGATATTATAGCAGAGATCACAGCGGTGACACAATCCAGAGCCAACACTTTCATAGCCCCCACGTGTCTTGGATCTCTTTGGTACAGCGGTCAAGTGATGTACAGCCTTGTATTCACTGTAGCAAATCAATCATTGACTTCAGCGGTGAGACTAGCATGTACAGCACAAGACCACCAAAGTGATTGGCAGTAACAAAATTCATTCTCTTTTCCTCCTCCTCACTCAACGCCCCCACCTGACATATCCATCAAAGTCAATGGCTGCTCACTCTCCCCAGTCCAACGTGCTCGCTGCCTGGGAGAAACGCTAGACTCACTTTCATGCACACATCCAAGCCCTCTTCACCTCCTGCCACCTCCAACTCAAAAACATTTCCCGTATTCGTACATTCCTTTCCCAAGAAGCTGCAAACCCCCTAGTGCATGCCCTTGTTATCTCCCGCCTGTACTATTGCAACCTCCTGCTCTGTGGCCTCCCCTCTAACAGTCTCGCACCCTACAATCTATTCTACACTATGCTGCCCGGCTAATCCACCTATCCCCTGCTACTTCCTGACCTCTCCTCTCTGCCAATCCCTTCACTGGCTTCCCATTGCCGAACGACTCCAGTCAAAACCCTAACCATGACCTACAAAGCCATCCACTACCTGTCTCCTCCATACATCTGTGACCTGGTCTCCTGATACTTACCTGCACGTAACCTCAGATCCTCACAAGATCTTCACTGCTACCCTCTCATCTCCTCTTCCCACCACCGCATCCAAGAGTTCTCCCGTGCTTCCTCTATACTCTGGAATGCCGCAACATATCTGACTCTTGCCCACCTTGACAAGCTTCAAAAGGAACCTGAAGACCCACCTCTTCTGACAAGTCTACAACCTGCCGAAACCCTCAGTCCGCTATGTGGCACCACACAACCATCTCTACCCTCACCTACTGTATCCTCACCTATCTCTTGTAAACTGAGTCCTCATGGGCAGGGTCTTCTCTCCTCCTGTAGACTATGATCCCTTGTGGTCAGGGTCCTCTTTCCTCCTGTAGATTGTGAACCCTCGTGGGCAGGGTTCTCTCTCCTCCTGTAGACTGCGAGCCCTCACGGGCATGGTTCTCTCTCCTCCTGTAGACTGCGAGCCCTCGCGGGCAGGGTCCTCTCTCTTCCTGTAGACTGCGAGCCCTCGCGGTCTGGGTCCTCTCTCTTCCTGTAGACTGCGAGCTCTCGTGGGCAGGGTTCTCTCTCCTCCTGTAGACTGTGAGCCCTCGAGGGCAGGGTCCTCTCTCTCCTCCTGTAGACTGTGAGCCCTCGCGGGCAGAGTCCTCTCTCTCCTCCTGTAGGCTGTGAGCCCTCGGGGGCAGGGTCCTCTCTCCTCCTGTAGGCTGTGAGCCCTCAGGGGCAGGGTGTCCTCTCTCTCCTCCTGTAGGCTGTGAGCCCTCAGGGGCAGGGTGTCCTCTCTCTCCTCCTGTAGGCTGTGAGCCCTCAGGGGCAGGGTGTCCTCTCTCTCCTCCTGTAGGCTGTGAGCCCTCGGGGGCAGGGTCCTCTCTCTCCTCCTGTAGGCTGTGAGCCCTCGGGGGCAGGGTCCTCTCTCTCCTCCTGTAGGCGGTGAGCCCTCGGGGGCAGGGTCCTCTCTCTCCTCCTGTAGGCGGTGAGCCCTCGGGGGCAGGGTCCTCTCTCTCCTCCTGTAGGCTGTGAGCCCTCAGGGGCAGTGTCCTCTCTCTCTCTCCTCCTGTAGGTTGTGAACCCTCGGGGGCAGTGTCCTCTCTCTCTCTCCTCCTGTAGGTTGTGAACCCTCGGGGGCAGTGTCCTCTCTCTCTCTCCTCCTGTAGGTTGTGAGCCCTCGGGGGCAGTGTCCTCTCTCTCTCTCTCTCCCTCTCTCTCTCTCTCTCCTCCTGTAGGTTGTGAGCCCTCGGGGGCAGTGTCCTCTCTCTCTCTCTCTCCTGTAGGTTGTGAGCCCTCGGGGGCAGGGTCCTCTCTCTCCTCCTGTAGGCTGTGAGCCCTCGGGGGCAGGGTCCTCTCTCTCCTCCTGTAGGCTGTGAGCCCTCGGGGGCAGGGTCCTCTCTCCTCCTGTAGGCTGTGAGCCCTCGGGGGCAGGGTCCCCTCTCTCCTCCTGTAGGCTGTGAGCCCTCGGGGGCAGGGTCCCCTCTCTCCTCCTGTAGGCTGTGAGCCCTTGGGGGCAGGGTCCTCTCTCCTCCTGTAGGCTGTGAGCCCTCGGGGGCAGGGTCCTCTCTCCTCCTGTAGGCTGTGAGCCCTCGGGGGCAGGGTCCTCTCTCCTCCTGTAGGCTGTGAGCCCTCGGGGGCAGGGTCCTCTCTCCTCCTGTAGGCTGTGAGCCCTCGGGGGCAGGGTCCTCTCTCCTCCTGTACATGTCTGTGCCTTGTTTTGTTTAGAATTATTGTCCTTGTCCATGCTATGTATACCCTTTTTTACATGTAAAGGGCCATGGACTAAATGGCGCTATAATAATAATAATAATGATAAAAAAAATAATAATCGTCCTGTACATCCTCGACAGCACTCAGCAAAGTACAACATTGACTAATGGGGACAACAGGAGTGTCAGCACTGGCGAGGAAAGAATTGAACAGAATTTTTTTTTACAAATATTGATGCACAATAACAACTTTTGCATCATTTCTGAACATTAAATGTAATATTATATATTTGTAATAGAATATAAAATATATCACATATATTCACGACAGTTTCAGGGGTTCTCCAGTGCCAGTTCCACATCGGGGTGGTGAGAGATGATGCCGACAAGTATTGGCAGGTTCCAATTAATAGGACAGGTGCACAATACCTGCTGGGCGCATACGTGACCTGGCACGAGGCTGACGAATATCAAATTGTCTGCACCTATCACCTCCCGATGAAGAAGTGTAGCGCCCTAAACAATAGCGGAGACAGAGGGACAAGCCCTATTGTTCTGTAACATTCCTGCCTGTCATGAATTAGGTATTTGTATATACAGGTGTATGTATTAATGAGAGGAGGTATACAGATCGGCCGCTCAGATACTTGCTGCTCCTGCCGATCTCGTGTACGCAGCTCGTGCACCATCAAGTCTCAACCAATAACGAGGCCAAATCATTTACATAATAAAGAAAAGACGAGGCAAAAAATGGCATCCAGACTGAAATATTCATCATAGCGAGACGCAAAGACAGGGCGGATAACAAGGAGTTAGGGAAGAATATTTGTAAGGCAAATCATACCGATATATGCAGTCAATAAAGTGATTCTCTTGGATGCAATCCATTTTTTTTTGGGTTGCACGCTACATTTGATCACGCTGTTGTTCCCCCCGGTGTGAGTCGTTCAAACACGGCAAGAGGCTCACACTGGGCTGAGCACCGAGCGTACCCGAGCACAGCGATGCTCATGTGAGTGGTTTGCAAACGTAAAGCACCCGAACTTCAAACCAGAACTCTGTTTTTTGAGAAAAGTCTGTGTTCAGTTCACTCATCTCTACTCGTTACGAGTACCAAGCACCCGAGCATGGTAGTGCCCGCTCATCACTAGTTACCAGTACTGAGCACCTGAGCATGGTAGTGCCCGCTCATCACTAGTTACCAGTACAGAGCACCCGCGCATGGTAGTGCCCGCTCATCACTATTTACCAGTACTGGACACCAGAGCATGGTAGTGCCCGCTCATCACTAGTTACCAGTACAGAGCACCCGCGCATGGTAGTGCCCGCTCATCACTAGTTACCAGTACTGAGCACCTGAGCATGGTAGTGCCCGCTCATCACTAGTTACCAGTACTTAGCACCCGCGCATGGTAGTGCCCGCTCATCACTAGTTACCAGTACAGAGCACCTGAGCATGGTAGTGCCCGCTCATCACTAGTTACCAGTACAGAGCACCTGAGCATGGTAGTGCCCGCTCATCACTAGTTACCAGTACTGAGCACCCGAGCATGGTAGTGCCCGCTGATCACTGGTTACGAGTACTGACCACCCGAGCATGGTAGTGCCCGCTCATCACTAGTTACAAGTACTGAGCACCCGAGCATGGTAGTGCCCGCTCATCACTAGTTACGAGTACTGAGCACCCGAGAATGGTAGTGCCCCCTCATCACTAGTTACCAGTACTGAGCACCCGAGCATGGTAGTGCCCGCTCATCACTAGTTACCAGTACTGAGCACCCGAGCATGGTAGTGCCCGCTCATCACTAGTTACCAGTACTGAGCACCCGAGCATGGTAGTGCCCGCTCATCACTAGTTACCAGTACTGAGCACCCGAGCATGGTAGTGTCCGCTCATCACTAGTTACCAGTACTGAGCACCCGAGCATGGTAGTGCCCGCTCATCACTAGTTACCAGTACTGAGCACCCGAGCATGGTAGTGCCCGCTCATCACTAGTTACGAGTACCTAGCACCCGAGCATGGTAGTGCCCGCTCATCACTAGTTACGAGTACAGAGCACCCGAGCATGGTAGTGCCCGCTCATGACTAGTTACCAGTGCTGAGCACCCGAGCATGGTAGAGTTCGCTCATCACTAGATATTACCTATCCATAGAGATGAAGATCCGACTGCTGGAACTCCCATGTATAGAGAGATGGGGCTGTGAAATTCCCTATTAGAATCAAGGGGGTTGCTGTGCATGCACAGCACACTCAATTCATAGTCTTAAGGCCTGCTGAGTGCTGCAATCAGGAAGGGAGGGAGGAAGGGAAGGGAGGAAGGAAGGGAAGGGGCGGGAAGGGAAGGGGCGGGAAGGGAAGGGAAGGGGCGGGAGGAAGGGGCGGGAAGGGAAGGAAGGGAAGGGAAGGGAGGAAGGGAAGGGAGGAAGGGAAGGGAGGAAGGGAAGGGAGGAAGGGAAGGGAGGAAGGGAAGGGAAGGGAGGAAGGGAAGGGAAGGGAGGAAGGGAAGGGAAGGGAGGAAGGGAAGGGAAGGGAGGAAGGGAAGGGAAGGGAGGAAGGGAAGGGAAGGGAAGGGAGGAAGGGAAGGGAGGAAGGGAGGAAGGGAAGGGAAGGGAGGAAGGGAAGGGAAGGGAGGAAGGGAAGGGAAGGGAGGAAGGGAAGGGAAGGGAGGAAGGGAAGGGAAGGGAAGGGAGGAAGGGAAGGGAGGAAGGGAGGAAGGGAAGGGAAGGGAGGAAGGGAAGGGAGGAAGGGAAGGGAGGAAGGGAAGGGAGGAAGGGAAGGGAGGAAGGGAAGGGAGGAAGGGAAGGGAAGGGAAGGGAGGAAGGGAGGAAGGAAGGGAGGAAGGAAGGGAGGAAGGAAGGGAGGAAGGAAGGAAGGAATTGCCCTTGAGGGTGTACAACCCCTTTTAGTTGACCATACAAACTAATTACGGAGGCAGTTGATGTCAGGGTAAAGAAGGATTGGATATGTTGATTTTAATGCCTGATCCTTTCATTTTTCTGGGGCTTGTCTACATCCATCTCCCAATTGTGAGCGCAGTAGGCCAAACTGATCAAGCATTGAGATTGGGAGTCAGCCCCCCATATACATGAGCATGCAAGTGAATGGGGGGCTGGCGGGAATAAATCATTCCCTGTATATGGGTGCCATAACTAGAAGTGTGAATGTCTAAAGTGCCGCACAGGACACGTCATTAGCCACATGGACCGTGCAATCAATCTATCATGGAGGGCTCTAGTTTCCCCTCTTTTCTTCATTTGATTACCATTTTCCTCTAACTGCTTCTTTTTCCTATTTTTTTTTCTTGATTTCTTCCCCACTTCTAATATTCTCTGGCATCCCTCCATCAATCACAGCCCTCGGTCCCCGAGCCCCCCGTTCCTTCCTTTGTTCCCTCCTCCCCTGTTCTCGTCTCCCCTCTCCCTCTTTTTTCTATGCACGGCTCACAACTTCATCTGAATATCTGAATTAACACAGAAAATGAAAACATCTCGCACCTTCTCTTCCTGTTACCATGGCAACGAGATAAGAATCACGCCAGGCCTCACAGGGAAGATCGCTGAGCACTTCATATTCCTTACCCCCCCACTCTCCAATCAGCCCCAATATACCCCAAACCCTAGGTCAACATCCTACAGACACAGGGGTCACCATAGGTCACTACATAAAAACGTATCAGCTCCATTATGGGACGAAGTAATAAAATATTAATTACATGTTAATGACATCCAAGGCTGCATTGTAATGCTGAGACCAATAATGTCCGGATGTAAATATATGAGCCCTACATAAGACCCAAACTCTGGAAATAACACATTTTCTCTACTTTCTGTCTCGTCTCAATTTGCAAAATTTAGAAAAACAGTCTAAAAGGGAAAAATTGGCCTTGTTGCCTATAGCAACCAATGACATGGCCGCTTTCAATTTACAAGAACTGTTTAAAAAATGAAAGCTGAACTGTGATTGGTTGCTATGAGCAACAAGGACAGTTTGATAAATGAGGCCTAGTAAACTTTCAGACCTAGATTCTAGATTTTCAGGCACCCTTATAAATTTAATCCAGCGTTTTTTCAGGAGATATCGGGGGGTCTTCAGTAAAATACCAGTTGCCCCCTGCCAATTTCTAAATTGCAGCCTTCAGCGAGGAAGCGTCATAGGCGCACTACATGCTGCCATATGATGGATACATATAGCACAATGTGTCTGAGATGGCCTCTATTAAAAACTATTCTTCTAGGTTGAATTTTCTATTATTAACTGTTATTCGTCTGCAGAGGCAGAGACACCCACCCAGATGCCCCTTCTACAGCATGCGGGGATGGGTTTTTGCCCTTCTACAGCATGCGGGGATGGGTTTTTGCCCTTCTACAGCATGCGGGGGTGGGTTTTTGCCCCTTTACAGCATGCAGGGGTGGGTTTTTGCCCTTCTACAGCATGCAGGGGTGGGTTTTTGCCCTTCTACAGCATGCAGGGGTGGGGGTTTTTGCCCTTCTACAGCATGCAGGGGTGGGGGTTTTTGCCCTTCTACAGCATGCAGGGGTGGGGGTTTTTGCCCTTCTACAGCATGCAGGGGTGGGGGGTTTTTGCCCTTCTACAGCATGCAGGGGTGGGTTTTTGCCCTTCTACAGCATGCAGGGGTGGGTTTTTGCCCTTCTACAGCATGCAGGGGTGGTGGTTTTTGCCCTTCTACAGCATGCAGGGGTGGGGGTTTTTACCCTTCTACAGCATGCAGGGGTGGGTTTTTGCCCTTCTACAGCATGCAGGGGTGGGGTTTTTTGCCCTTCTACAGCATGCAGGGGGGTGGGGGGTTTTGCCCTTCTACAGCATGCAGGGGTGGGGGTTTTTACCCTTCTACAGCATGCAGGGGTGGGTTTTTGCCCTTCTACAGCATGCAGGGGTGGGGTTTTTTGCCCTTCTACAGCATGCAGGGGGGTGGGGGGTTTTGCCCTTCTACAGCATGCAGGGGGGTGGGGGGTTTTGCCCTTCTACAGCATGCAGGGGTGGATTTTTGCCCTTCTACAGCATGCAGGGGTGGGTTTTTGCCCTTCTACAGCATGCAGGGGTGGGTTTTTGCCCTTCTACAGCATGCAGGGGTGGGTTTTTGCCCTTCTACAGCATGCAGGGGTGGGTTTTTGCCCTTCTACAGCATGCAGGGGTGGGTTTTTGCCCTTCTACAGCATGCAGGGGTGGGTTTTTGCCCTTCTACAGCATGCAGGGGTGGGTATTTGCCTATATACAGCATGTGGGGGTGGGTCTTTGCCTCTTTGCAGCTTAAAGGGGTGGGTCTGTGCCCTTCTACAGCATGCAGGGGGGTGGGGGGTGTTTGCCCTTCTACAGCATGCAGGGGTGAGTCTATATCCCTCTACATCATGCAGGAGTGAGTCTATGCCCCTCTACACCATGCAGGGGTGAGTCTATGCCCCTCTACACCATGCAGGGGTGAGTCTATATCCCTCTACATCATGCAGGAGTGAGTCTATGCCCTTCTACATCATGCAGTAGTGGGTCTATGCCTTTCTACATCATGCAGGGGCGAATCTATGCCTCTCTATAGCAAGCGGGGGTGGGTCTTTGCCCCTCTACAGTCTGCAGGCGCGAATCTATGCTTCTCTATAGCATGCAGGGTTGGGTCTATACCCTTCTACAGCATGCATAGGCGGGTCTTTGCCCCTCTACAGCATGTGGGGGCGGATATTTGCCCTTCTACAGCATGCGGAGGTGGGTCCTTGCTCCTCTACATCAAGCAGGAGTGGGACTTTGCCCAACAGCAAGGAAAGTGAGGGGAAAGGAAGTACCAACACCGATTGTGCTGGCAGAATGCAGATTCAAAGGAACTGCCCACAAAATAAAAACTATGTAAAGAAACACTGGTCCACTGTCAGAAGTGTGGAGCCTCAAATATTAAATGAAATACCTTCATTGTTGATCTTCAATTCACAATTCCCTGTCAATTCAGTGAACTGGGAACTGAAGACCAAAAATAAAAGGTATTTAATTTAATACTATAGCATCACCATGAAGAAATACCCCCTTCCATATAAAAGAAGAAGAGGATGTCAAGGTACAGAGCAGGAGAATCAGGACCGTGCCCGGACATAGCGGATGAGATATGTGCACCAAAGGCAGTTTTAATGTGAATAATACAAATTACTTGTTTGTTATCCACAATAACGAGTTACATTAGTAGAAATCATTAGCGGTATAGGTGAAGTGGTCACAGGTGTTATATGTAGGTGCTATATACGCTTAGTTATTCTCAAGGGTCACGATACACAGAAATCAGGATGGATCCCTCCCTCCGTCTCAGAGACGCGTTTTTGCACCTGCGCAGGTTCGGCACTAATTATAGCCTCATCGTTAGCATTACCAGTAATGGTATTTGCCTGTAATAGCCTTATAATTAGCTGTGCACCTGTATATCGAGTAGGGAAGGTGTCCCAACTAAGCGTCTGATGGATCTATGGGATTACTCCGGGTCCTGCAGTACGTTTGCTGCCGCACTTAATTCGTTAATGACGAGCAGCCGGTGAGTAATGGCTCGCTGGGTTTTTGCTGACCAATAGTGCATCTCACGACGCAGGTTCATGGAAAACTTACACCGATAATGATCCATTTCAGCATGTACAAACATAAGCAAACGGTAATAAAATGAATGGAAATACAGCAAATTAGCTCTGGAGCCTGGTGACATGAGAGGTAAGGTGAGGAATGATGAAACACGTATACGGTATTAATGCAGGTAACCTTTACGGCACATATTAGGCTAAACGCTCAGAGGAAAAAGTAGCATGGTCCAAATGAAACCGCGACTGCTGCCTATAATTAGCACAGTGAAGGTTTAAAGGGACCTACATCTAAAATATTTCAGTATTTTTACCAAATTAAATGGTCAGCACACATTGACTGTTCAAACCAAGCACAGGTGCTCAGTGCATCGTTAGATCAATGCACCCGCTCTCCCCTGGATCCTATAAAGCTAGAGCGGTCAATCACGTGGGTTGAATAGGATGCAAAACAAGTAGGTGCAAAGGTACACTGTACTGTTTGGTCACTCAAAAAGTGCTTGGTTTGAACAGTCATTTTGAGTGGAGTCTTTTGTAGCTAGCAATATATATGTCACATAGTGTTTGGGTCTAAATTCGGCAAGTGTAATGGAGGCATCATGCGCTGTTCAGACTGCAAACGCTGATGTTTTCTCTGGTGCTTCTGAGTTGCACAGGCAGGCTCAGGCGTCGACCAGCTGTGTGTTCATTAGTGATCACCACTAGCTAGACTTAATTTCTGATAGCCTGCTGATTACCTTTTGGATCACATGTTGTGGGAGACCTATCACAGTTACTCCCCGCCTTTTTAAGAGGGAGGAATCGGTCTTCCCCTGCCAACTATAGCTTTTGATAACCCGGTCCTTGTGCTGTTGTGTTCCAGTTGCTGGTGATTTATTGTGTGCTGCTTGGAGGCTGTGGAATCCCTCTTGTTGTCTGGAAATTTCCTCCCTGCTCTTTATTTCCTCCTTATCACATATGGTCTTCTATGGTCGGGCAGCACGGTGGCTCAGTAGTTAGCACTGCAGTCTTGCAGCGCTGGGGTCCTGGGTTCAATTCCCACCAAGGACACCATCTGCAAGGAGTTTGTATGTTCTCCCCGTGTTTGCGTGGGTTTCCTCCGGGTTCTCCGGTTTCCTCCCACACTCCAAAAACATACAGTTAGGGACCTTAGATTGTGAGCCCCAATGGGGACAGTGTTGCCAATGTATGTAAAGTGCTATGGAATTAATAGCGCTATATAAATGAATAAATTATTATTATTATTTCCGTGTGTGCTAGCTGTGTGATAACGGTTTGGTTTCCCTGTTTTTCCTCATCTGTGAGTCCAACCACTTCTGTCCCGGCCCTCCCCTGTGGTTGGGGAGAGGGGGTATTAGTGCAAGGCTATCCAGGAGCAGGGTAAGGAAGGCGGTCCAGAGATCGTCACCATCAGAAGTATCTCTGGGAATAGGGACTGCTAGTCTGAGGGCCAGATTAGGAGCCCCTGTTATCCCCTCATACCCCATGACAATATCTTAACTGTGAGCTGAACATCTCTCCTCACTCTCCTATATACTGTACATGAATGCTTGGCCAGCAATCATCTGGCAGTGGCTTTTCCGCTTGCAGAAGAAAAGGATCAGGTGACATGAAGATCAAAATGCCCCATTGACCCATTGAATTTACTAATGTGACCATGATGCAACCGCTTGCACCAAAGCATGCATGTGCAATGGGGCACTTTGGAATTGAGAGCACAGTAAGACTCAGTTGTCAAAATCAAACGTGATTCTTCTCCCTAGCGTCATCTTTCGGAGGAGGCCACCATTAGATGGTCAGTAGGTCCCACCAAATTTGGAGGGTTTAGCCATACATGTGATGACCTGAATTAATCTTACAATTTTATGCAATAGTTTACTCTTTGCACGAGTTCATTGATTAAGATGAAGTGGCATTGTTGTGACCGGTTGCTTATCGATGGATATCATGGAACATAAATCGGGCAGCTATACAAAGTATAGAAAGCTCGGTCTACAATTATCCAAACAGCAACGAGGATGACACATCCCATCCGTGGCGGGCCGGAGCGATGGAATGATAGATTTCCATTTTTATGATCCTTGAGCATAATTGAAAAGTCAATTGCTACTTTATTGTTTCAATCCGGGTCAAATAAAATGAATTAAATTTGTACAGTGAAGTGTTCTCCAGTAATTTTGTTGTATATCTATTAAAAAAAGGGATTACGGCAAATGCAATTATGCAACAGTTATCTCGCTGGCTAAAGCTGCGTTCACACAGGTGTAATAGATCTCCCTATATTTAATGTCAAGGGCATCAGATACCATCATGTCAAAGCAAGACGATCCAGTTCCACGGAAAATGTACCATCTATTGGATCCCCGTGGTGTAGACCAACTCCATCAACTAGGAGTAACCCTAGGAAACTCGTCCTGTTACTTAATCCCTGCATATTGGATCTGCAAGTTGGGCTGCTGAGACCCCTAATGATTGCCAAGACGAAAAGGTACAAGCATTTTAGCGAAGAGCAGCTCTTCTCAAAGGCCACCACATTAGATGACTGTTGGCTGAACGGTCGGTCAAACCATTGTTTGGCCAGCAGCCATCTAATAATAATAATAATTTTATTCATTTATATAGCGCTATTAATTCCATAGCACTTTACATACATTGGCAACACTGTCCCCATTGGGGCTCACAATCTAGAGTCCCTATCTGTATGTCTTTGGAATGTGGGAGGAAACCGGAGTACCCGGAGGAAACCCACGCAAACACGGGGAGAACATACAAACTCCTTGCAGATGGTGTCCTTGGTGGGATTTGAACCCAGGACCCCAGCGCTGCAAGACTGCAGTGCTAGCCACTGAGCCACCGTGCCGCCATCTCAGCTGTCTTTCCAATACACAAGAGTGCTCGTTCGCCGTAACGCTCCTGAGTTCTTTAAGGGAGAGCCATGTCTGGTGGCAGTTTATCTCCTGGAGAACAAATCAATCCACAACCCGAAATTGGACATAACCAGTTGGTACATCTCTCAACAATCAGTTGTCCAGGGCCAAAATAAGCATTAGACAGTCTGCAGAACTCAATGATATTGGCAAATTCGGCAAACATTAGTCTATTGATTATGGGGGGTTTCAGTGTTCAGTCTTGGAGGAGTGCCTGACTTAGCACTTGTTCCCTTTGTTTCAATGATTGTGAGGGTCCAGACGCTGACACCCCACTGACATTATTGGCCGAGCTTCACTCTCCTCAGAGACTGAAGTCAGTGCTTAATAGATGTTTTCGAGAAGAGCAACGCTCAATGGACTTCTTCTGCGCCTTCAATTTTAGTGATTGAGGAGGATCTCAAGCACCAGAACACCACTGATCTTGGTCAACACTTTTGACATGTCTAAAGTTTTGTAAGGGTTCACCTATCTCAAAGACAAGATACTTCAATTTTCCATTCTTAGCCAAGCTTCACTCTCCTCTGAGACTGAAGTCAATGCTCAATAGAAAGTCTTGGAGAAGAGCAGCACTCAACTAAGTTCTTCTTGGACATGACTAATCGACACATCCCTCAACAATCAGTTGTCCAGGGCCAACATAAGTATTTGGCAGTCTGCAGAACTCATTGATATTGGCAAATATTAGTGTTTATGGGGGGCGTCAATGTTCAGTCTTGGAGAAGTGCTTGAGTTAGCATTTACTCCCTTTGTTTCAATGATTGTGGTGGTCCAGATGCTGGTACTCCACTCACATTCTTGGCCGAGCTTCAGTCTCCTCTGAGACTGAAGTCAGTTCTCAATACAAAGTCTTGGAGAAGAGCAGCACTCAACTGAGATCTTCTGTCCCGTCATTTTAGTGATGGATGAGGGTCTCAACACCCAGAACACCACTGATCCTGATCAACAGTTTTGACATGTCAAAAGTTTGTAAAAGGTTGAACCTATATCAAGGACTAAGAACCTCAATTTTCCATTCTTAGCCGAACATCACTCTCCTCTGAGACTGAAGTCAATGTTCAACAGAAAGTCTTGGAGAAGAGCAGCGCTCAATGGACTTCTTCTACCCCTTCATTTTAGTGACTGATGATGGTCTCAGCCCTTCGAACACCACTGATCCTGATCAATACTTCTGACATGTCAAACATTTTATAAGGGCTCACCTATATCAAAGACAAGGAACCTCAATTTTCCATTCTTAGCCGAGCTTCACTCTCCTCTGAGACTGATGTCAATGCTCAATAGAAAGTCTTGGAGAAGAGCAGCGCTCCACTGAGTTCTTCTGCTCCTTCATTTTAGTGACTGATGAGGATCTCAAACCCCGGAACACCACTGATCCTGGTCAAAACTATTGACACATCAAAAGTTTTGTAAGTGTTCACCTATATCAAAGACAAGGAACCTCAATTTTCCATTCTTAGCAGAGCTTTACTCTCCTCTGAGACTGAAGTCAATGCTCAAAAGAAAGTCTTGGGGAAGAGCAGCGCTTGACTGAGTTCTTCTGCCCCATCATTTTAGTGATTGATGAGGGTCTCAAGCCCTGGAACACCAGTGATCCTGATCAACACTTTCGACACATCAAAAGTTTTGTAAGGCTTCACCTATATAAAAGACTAAGACCCACAATTTTCCATTCTTTACTGCCATGAATGAAGTCTAATGCTGCCATCGTTCATCCATTCCATGGGGAAAAATGTTGTGACTCATGATTACTTGTACATCGACCACCTTCCTCTAAGCATAAACCAATCTGACTATTCTTTGACCTCTCCAAAAGCCATTTTTCGTCTGTAAATTTAGCACCACTGTTATATGTGTAAACCCACAACATACAAAGATTATGAAATAATTAAAAAAATAAATCCCATTTCGCACCAACATGTGAGATTAATTTTTACCCCATTTTTTTCTTTTTAAACAAGAATTAAGCCAAGATTTCCCGATACGTTCATGGACGCAACGTTGCCTTCACGTAGGAAATAAATGACAATAATTTCTCGTTTGAGCAGCAACTGAATCCAAGATATATTCAACATAAAATATTAAACATTTTACACAACAATTTGCAATTTAAATTCGGGACTAGAGCAAGCGCTACATGACCAAAGTCCTCCAAAGTTGTGTTACAGTCATGGCAATGGAGCCAGACAATGTGGCCATGCAATTACTTTGCAAATTTTTCATCACATCTGAACGGAAAATTCATATAACAGCAACATTGTCCATCTTAAAAAAATAAGTCATGAGGATTTTGGACATTTTCTGGCTCGAATCTCTTTAGTAGGCATTGAAAGGAGCCGTGTAGCCCAAGGCAACTGAGATCTGATGGACTCGGAAGGTACAGTAGACTTTGATATTGCACAAAAGCGATTGACATACCTGATATGAGGGATACAGTGTCCTTCTCCCAGGACACGACGCTGACATATTCCTGCACGGAGGGTTGAGTGAGGCACTTGAATACAGCCGCACTTCCACGCATGGCGCTCTGGTCCTCCACACGGACGGTGTACGGCTCCCTGAAAACTAAGGTACAGGCATTTTGTTACTTGAGGTGTATTAAACTATTACCAAACACTGCACTATTTTTAAGGCTGCAAACTCCATTCCGTCACTCATTTTCAGATCTCTTAGTTGTCCATGACATGTCCATGTCCCTCTCCATAATATATGCTGGATGTGAAGTCTATATGTCCAGGATGCTGCCATCTTCACCAGCTCTCATGTATAAGCACAGCCAGGGGCTAGCTGGCAAATTTTAGCCTGGTGGGCAATTAAAAACCACTGGCCAATAGATTAGGCGTCCCATATTTAGCCTGCTTATCTCAGGCTGCAGCAATAAAGCAGCAGAGATAGCAGGCTTTAAAAATAATGGTGACTGGTACATAGATACAGCATGGGAACATAATTTACAACATACATAGAAGAACAGAGCCAAGTTTACTACAAAGATACAGGAACAGAACAGAGCTTAGTACATGGATACAGTAGAACGGAGCTTACTACATAAATACATGAACAGAAAACAGCTTACTACATAAATACGGGAACAGAACAGAGCTTACTACATAAATACGGGAACAGAACCAAGATTACTGCATGAATACGGGAACAGAACTGATCTTACTACATAGGGGGGCAGAACAAAGCTTACTGCATGAACACAGGAACAGAACCAAGTTTACTGCATGAATACGGGAAAAGAACTGAGTTTACTAGATAAGAATTCGAACAGAACGAAAGCTTACTGCAGACACAGGAACAGAACTGAGACGACTACATAAATACGGCAACAGAAAAAAGAACTTAAGACATGGATACAGGCAAAGAACTAAGCTTACTACATAAATAAGAGAACAGAACCGAGCTTACTACATAGATACGGGAACAGAATCAAGCTTACTGCATGAATACGGGAACAGAACTGATCTTACTGCATAGGTAGGGGGACAGAACCGAGCTTACTACATTGACACGGGAACAGAAGCAATCTTACTGCATGAATACGGGAACAGAACTGAGCTTACTACAAAAGAACGAGAACACAATGAAAGCTTACTGCAGACACAGGAACAGAACTGAGATTAATACATAAATACGGCAACAGGAAACAGAGCTTACTACATAAATATGGGAACAGAGTTTACTGCATAAATACGGGAACAGAACTGATCTTATTATATAGATATGGATACAGAACCGTGATTACTGCATGAACACGGGAACAGAACCAAGTTTACTGCATGAGTATGGGAACAGAACGGGGCTTACTACATAAGAACGGGAACAGAATGAAAGCTTACTGCAGATACAAGAACAGAACTGAGCTTACTATATAGATACGGAAGCAAACCAAACTTACTACATAAATGTGAACAAAATAGAGCTTACTACATAGATACAGGAACAGAAAAAAAGAACAGTACATAGACAGCAGAGTGGAATCAAGCATACTACATAGATAAAGGAACAGAACCAAGCTTACTACATGAATATGGGAGAAGAACTAAGCTTACTATATAAGTTAAGGAACAGAACAGAGCTTACTACATACGTACAGAAATAGAACCCAGCTTACTACATACATACAGGAGCAAACCCGAGCTTACTACATAGATATGGGAGCAAAACCGTGCTTACTACATTGATATGGGAACTGGACCAAGTTTACTACAGACACAGGAACAGAACTGAGCTCACTATATAGATAAGGAACAACACCAAGCTTACTACATGGATACGGGAGGAAAACCGAGCTTACTACATGGATATGGGAGCAAAACCGTGCTTACTACATTGATATGGGAACTGGACCAAGTTTACTACAGATACAGAAACAGAACTGAGCTTACTACATAGATAGGGGGCAACACCAATTTACTACATAGATACGGGAGTAAAACAGAGTTTACTACATAGATTTCTAAACAGAACTGAGCTTACTACATAAAGTACGGAATCAGAACCAAATGTACTACAAAAATATGGGAACAGAATGGAGTTTACGGTTTAAATATGGGAACAGACCCAATCTTAAGATATATGTCAAGAAATAGAACGGAGTTTACTACAGAGATGCAAGAAGAGAACTGTATAGAGGTTCTTTTGCACACCCAATTCCCAAAAAATAATTTTGGAAACTTTTTATTTCCACTGAAAAAACTAAAAAAATATTCTGATATGTTAGAATACTATTAGTATTCTGCTGCTTTCACACTCTCCAGATTTGTCGCATGACGGCCCCATATGTTATTTGCTTTCTTACAATTTTGTCCCAACCTGTTTCTTTTCGGCTTCTCTTTATGGTTTCAAACGAAAAAAGTAGAAGATGAAGCAGCAGGATCATCTCCTATGCAAATTGAATATGGAGCAGTCATGTGACGAGCACGGAGAGTGTAAAAACAGCTGAATCCTCACAGTGCATTATACAATGTTAGGATTCCACATGTGCAGTGAGAAGAAAACACAAACAAAATTCATATAAATGACAATTTACATACAGTGCATTTCTTTGTTTGCAGGAACCCTGATACATATAATGTGGTACAAATCTAGAAGAAGAGGGTCTCTACAGGGCGGCTTATACTGTACACCTTCAGGCATTAAATGACTGCCAATTGGCTATACAAGCTTATCAGTGGTCATTTAAAGGGGTTGTCCAGGTTTGGCAAAAAAAGGTTGTAGATTTGTGAATCATCACAACGCGCATAGTGCATGCAGTCAGGATTCTCCAGGGCTGGAATCAAGACTGGGTGGTCATGTGACCACAAGAATGTGATATGCATACTTTAGGCTATATTCTGACTAGACATGCACAGCCTTGTCCAATTCACTTGTACTGAGTCCGTGCACGTCTTGTTGGATTCTGGCACTGAAGAATCTTGATAGCATGCACAGTGCGCGCCGTGATGATTTATAAGTCTGCAATCACAGAGTGCCAAACCTGGACAATCCTTTAATAGTTTGTTAAGGCAGGCCGACTACATTTCCAATGAGTACGGAATGTACTGTAAGAAATCAGTAACAGACAGCTCTGTGCATAGGCTGCCATTATTCGTGACAGCACTATTTATACAGGGTGTTGTGCTGCCAACAATGATCATTTTCAAGCAGTTTAAAAATCTTTCAACTCGACAAATGAGCATGTTGCTGATTTGTCAGGTGATGGGCAGCCGGATTACACTGGACGATTTGGAAGAGAACATACCAGCTGTAGAATGCTACTACCCTGCAGATATGAGATTAATCTGCAGGTTATTAGTGATCTGAAGCCGTGCGGCTGCCTTGCAAAGGGCCCGGCTACAGGGAAGAAATGAGGTTTATTCTTCTTGGCAGCCTCTGGTGTGTTTTTAGTACACAGTGATTGGCGACTGAAACCACGCCCTGTACTATGACTGACAGCTGGTTCTGCAGTGTCGGCTGTCAGTCATAGTGCAGGTTTGGTTACAGCTGAAGACGTTGCGGAGGATGCAGAGTAGAAGAAAAACTAAATTTCCTCCCAGTAGTAGTTCCCTTTAAATACTGTCAGATCTGCATGCATGATCATGATATTAATCGGATTGCACTTGGTCATTCAATTCTTTGGGTCCATGGACAAAAATCAGACCACACTCGAAAAATATCCTGGTGGCATCTGATTTTTAGGAACTGACATAATGGAGATTTTTTTTCCCCTCCACCTCCGAGGAAATCAGATCCTACGCTATCACACTGTAACCGGGCTCTGATCATAGTCTGAACAGTGAGTAACATAATTGGACCGATTTTCTCGAATGATAAAAAAATATGGTCGTCTAACGCCAGCTTAAAGGGAACCAACCAGCAGGATTTTCATATATAAAGTACAGCCAGTGCTATTCCTGCGCTAGGAAGCGGAATCCAATCATATCTTTACTTGAGAGATTGGATGCTTGATTGCAGAAAAATGTGTAATCAAAAGTTCCAGAAATGCACTGATTATTTGAGTGGCGTGTGCATCAGGGCAAAAGAAAGCAGACACCCCTTAAAAGAATCACACTTACCAGACCCCAAACAATTAGAGTTGGCAAGTAAATGGGCTCTCACATATAGATCTGTGTCACTGTCAGGTTCCCCAATGTACTATAGCAGTTGGCTCCCCCTGGTGACTGGAAGCAGTATCACTCGCACGGAGTGATACTGGTACCCAATCCGTTTCTGAGAGCTGCAGTGCAATGCACCTAGAACGGCGAGGAACCTGACAGCAATGCAGATCACTGTGTGAGAGCCCATCTGTCATGATGTATGTGCTTTTCTCCATCCCATATTTTTTGTATAAGATGCCATGTGATGTATTTTACCTTCTCACTGTATTTGCTGTAATACTATGTCAGGATGTGATGTAACTTTCCTTTGGTTGTACTTACTAAACACTCTGAAATGTCTTGGGATGTAAGTAACCATACCTTTCCCCCCCCATCTCCTGTGTCTCTGGGCCCATAATGCAATTATCTCTTGTCCACACAGCCAGGGGAACTTCCCATTGTTTCGTAAGCAGTGGATAACGCCAACTACACAAACCTGTAGACATCTCGGAGCCAACCTTCTAGAATCTTCTAGTGGGCCCAACCATTGCATAAACCCCTACCCTTGAGGGGCGGGCCCACTAGCTCAGACAATACACTCCTGTTTCTAAGTGCAGTTGGGAGCTGAGCTTTGAAGAGGAAGGGAGCGAGATCTGATTCTGCGGACAGATCTCGCCGTCCAGTGGATTGTGTGGGATTTCTGGGACTCTGAAAAGGACTATTACATCGTGATCTGGCACTTTGGATTATCGGGAGGTGCCCCCGAATCTGTTTTATTTGGACTTGTCGTGTGCTGTTCCTGTATTCCTGTTAGTAAACCTGTTGGATCATCCTCGGCCTGTTGTCTCTCCTTGCTCTGCTGTACACCCCGTCACAAACTGGTTGGCAGCGGTGGGATCAGAGCAGAAGGAATGGAGGACAACGGCCCATCAACAGCTGAAACCAGAACCTCAGAGTACAAGAACTGGACTGCGGTGAACGTACAAACAAAGGCCCGTGAACTGGGAGTCAGCTACAAGGGACTCTCCAAGGAGCAGCTGATTGAGGCGTTGGAAAGGGTTTGCTCGCAAAATGACGCTGAGGAAGGATCCTCCCAGCAAATGGAAGAAAGACGGCAGCCGGAGGTAAATACCCAAAAAAGTCAGTGGGTTGTGTGGTACGAGGAGGAGATGGCCTTGCTGGGAGAGGAGACCACCATAGAATATAAGATGGAGGTCATGCGTGGAGCTAAAGAGAAGGAGCACAGGATAGAGGAGATGGCATTGCTGGATAAGCAGCTCGCTGTGGAAGCCGCTAGAGGTTCCAGACAGACTGTAACCCCAGCACCCACCATGAGGGAATTTCCCAGAGTGTCCCGCAAAGACTTCAAGCAGTTTAATGAGGCTGCTGGTGACATTGAGGGCTTCATCCAGGACTTTGAGCATCAGTGTCGATTAATGGAAGTCCCAGAAAGGGAGCGCGTCCGGCATCTGGTTGGGCTCTTAGAGGGTGGAGCTGCCGCAGCCTATAGAGCTATGGACCCTCGGTGGAACTGTGAGTATGCGGATATTAAACAGACTATTCTAGAACATTATGCTGTAACGCCAGGCACTTACAGGACTCCGTTACGTACTTTAGCATGTGATGAGGAAGTGTCTTTCAAGATGTTTGCCCACAAACTCAAACATCTGTGGCATCGTTGGCTGGAGGCAGAGGAGGCCTTAACCTTGGAGACCATCCTCCAGGTCCTCCTAAAAGAGCAGTTTTACTTCAAGTGCCCCGCTGAGATCCGGGAATGGGTGCGTGAAAGGAGACCAGCCACTGTGGAGGAAGCTGCAGCTCTAGCTGATGAGGCTCTCACCATCAAGCCTCAGTGGAAAAAACTACTACTCAGTGAGAAAAAAAAAACACCAGCCCCCAACGCTGGCCGCCCCTGGTCCTTCTGGCCCCAATGTTCACCATCACCCTAAGACCGTCAACTCATGGGGACCTTCGTGTGACTGTGCCTCGCATTACTCCTGCTCCACCTTTGGGAATACGACATGGAGGAAGAATCCCAGAGCGCAGATGTTATGGATGTGGGCAGCCTGGGCACATGCAATTCCAATGTCCAGGTGTTCGGAGGGAGAACAGCTACAGACCGCCTTTGCCTGTTCATTATCTACAGACACCTTCACCAGGAGAAGATTCTGTGCCTGATGACTTACCAAGTGACTCCGATATCCTGGCTCCCCTACCTGGAGTCTATGGGGTGCGAGCTCCAGCCACCTGTTCTTCTGATCTTCAGCACAAACATCTACAGGAGGTCGTGCTGGATGGCCAAAAAGTTGTTGGCTTCCGTGACACTGGGGCTTTCCTTACCATAGCCGATCCCCGAGTAATTCAACCAGAAGCAATTCAAAAGGGACCAGGAATTGCCATTGAACTGGCAGGAGGTACCCAGAGATATATTCCAAGAGCGAGTGTGACCCTAGATTATGGCTTTGGGGCCAAACAATGTGTGGTCGCTGTGATGAGCGGCCTCCCTGCAGACGTTCTTCTAGGAAATGATGTGGGGAATCTTCATTGCCACTTTGTCGGTGCGGTAACCAGAAGTCAAGCCAAGAGAGCAGCCCATGTGGACGTGTACAACCCATCCATGGAAATGAGGCCACCAGAACTGCCATTACAGCCGGTGAGTGATTCTTCTTGTGGGGATAATATGAATGTTACTTGGGATAAAGTTCAGTTTAGACAAGAAGTAGAGACTGACCCCACCCTTGCTAGTTTTAGAGCTCGAGCTGAAATAGGGCAGCTAGGGGAGAACGGAGAAAGAATTATCAGAGAAAATGGACTTCTGTATCAGGTTGCCAATGCCGACTCCCTAGATAAGCCCTGGACTTATAGCAAACAGCTGATTGTTCCTCAGAAGTACAGAATTCCCCTATTACACCTGGCTCATGACATTCCTACTGCTGGCCATCAAGGCAAAACCCGCACCGAGAGACGATTGACTCAAACTTTTTATTGGCCGGGGATTTCCCAAGCAGTGGCGCATTTCTGCCGAACTTGTGACATATGTCAGCGTAGAGGGCGACCCGGAGATCACCCGAAGGCACCCCTGCAACCGCTCCCTATAATAGAAGAACCCTTTCAAAGAGTAGCTGTTGATATCATTGGACCTCTGGCTAAACCAAGTAAATCTGGAAAGCAGTACATTCTCACTGTTGTGGACTATGCCACCCGATATCCAGAAGCCATGGCCTTGTCAAGTATTTCTGCAGCCAAGGTGGCCGAGGCCTTGGTTATTATTTTTACCAGAGTAGGATTCCCCAGTGAGATCTTGTCGGACCAAGGCTCCCAGTTCATGTCAGAATTGGTCCAGTGTCTGTGGCGCACCTGTGGAGTACGAGCGATCCGAACGACCCCGTATCATCCCCAAACAAATGGACTTTGTGAACGATTCAATGGCACTCTGAAGAATATGCTGAGGGCCTTCACGGACCGAGATTTAGACTGGGAGAAGTACCTACCCCATCTCTTGTTTGCCTATCGGGAAGTTCCCCAGGAGTCCACTGGGTTCTCCCCCTTTGAACTACTCTATGGAAGAAAGGTCCGAGGACCCTTAACCCTGCTCAAGGAATACTGGGAGGGGCAAGTTGAAGATACAGGAGCCCCTGTTGTCCCTTATGTCCTAAAGCTGCGAGAAACCCTGGCCCAACTTGCTAGTTTTGCCCAGAGTCATTTGCGTATGGCTCAAACCAGACAGAAAACATGGTATGACCGTAAAGCACGCTATCGGGAGTTTGTAGAAGGACAACAAGTCTTAAGGATTGTTCCCCATCGGCAGAATAAACTGCAGACCACATGGGAGGGTCCCTTCCGGGTTCTTAGAAAACTGAATGATACCAATTACCTTCTTGCTTTAGATGATCAGGGCCTAAGGCAAAAGACTGTCCATGTGAATATGATTAAGGAGTACCATGACCGGAACATTCCAATGATAGCAAGCTGTCGGTTGGCTTCAGAAGATGGTCAAGAGGATGAGGACTCTCTACCTGATCTCGTGGAAGCAGCGAGAGCCCCATCCACTGTGGAACAGGTTCCCCTGGGAGATCACCTGGATTCCTTACAGAAAATCCAGATGCTGGAAGTGCTTCAACAGAGACGGGCTGCTTTCTCATCCCAACCAGGTCGAACCACCGTCACCCAACATCCTGTGGACACTCAGGGCATCCGTCCCATACAACAGGCTCCTTACCGGGTACCTGAATCAGTTTGAAACACCATGCAGCACGAACTGGAGCAGATGTTACAGCTTGGGGTAATCCAGGCCTCCCATAGCCCTTGGGCCTCCCCTGTGGTGTTAGTACCCAAGAAGGATGGGAGTACTCGATTTTGTGTGGACTATCGGCGACTAAACGACCATACCGTCAGCGATCCTTACCCAATGCCTCGTATTGATGAACTTCTAGACCGACTGGCTGGGTCCCGATATGTCACTACCTTGGATCTCCGTAAGGGATACTGGCAGATCCCTCTAACTGAGTAAGGGAGAGAACGGTCCGCTTTTATAACCCCCTTTGGTCTGTATGAATTTCTAAGCATGCCTTTTGGAATTAAAAATGCCCCGGCCACCTTCCAGAGAATGGTGGACCAGATCCTCCGGGGATGTGGTGACTTTGCTTGTGCCTACTTGGATGATATCGCCGTCTTCAGCCACACATGGGAGGAACATCTGCATCAAGTAGCCGTTATTCTGGACCTGATTCTTGCAGCCGGCCTAACCATTCGACCCGATAAATGCCAATTGGGGATGGGTGAAGTCCAGTACTTAGGGCATAGAGTGGGAGGAGGGAAGCTCAGTCCTGAGCCTGCCAAAATCCAGGCTATTAGAAACTGGCCTGTACCCCAAGCTAAGAAACAAGTTATGGCTTTTCTGGGCACTGCCAGTTATTACCGAAAATTTGTTTCTCATTTCAGTACTGTGGCCAAGCCTCTTACCGACCTGACCAAGAAAACAATGCCCCGGCTGGTGATCTGGACTCCAGCCTGTGATGAGGCTTTTAACCGGCTGAAGGACGCTCTGATCTGCGATCCTGTCCTGGCTGCTCCAGACTACAAGAGGAGATTCATTGTGCAGATGGATGCCTCTTGATATGGACTGGGAGCTGTCCTCAGCCAGGTGAATGCAGCTGGGGACGAGCACCCCATCGCCTATCTCAGCCGGAAACTGCTGGACCGAGAAGTGGCCTATGCAACTGTTGAGAAGGAATGTCTGGCTGTAGTGTGGGCCCTTAAGAAACTACGGCCGTATCTGTATGGACGGGAATTCACTGTGGTTACTGATCACAATCCCCTCACCTGGCTGAACAGAGTCTCTGGGGACAATGGACGCTTATTACGATGGAGCCTGGCTCTGCAGCCCTATAACTTTACCATACAATATAGAAGGGGCAGCCAACACCAAAATGCAGATGGACTGTCCAGGCAAGAGGAGCCGTGAGTCCTGAGCTTTGAAGAGGAAGGGAGCGAGATCTGATTCTGCTGACAGATCTCGCCGTCCAGTGGATTGTGTGGGATTTCTGGGACTCTGAAAAGGACTATTACGTTGTGATCTGGCACTTTGGATTATCGGGAGGTGCCCCCGAATCTGTTTTATTTGGACTTGTCGTGTGCTGTTCCTGTATTCCTGTTAGTAAACCTGTTGGATCATCCTCGGCCTGTTGTCTCTCCTTGCTCTGCTGTACACCCCGTCACACCATCCACCATCGGCACTCAGCAAATGCAATTGTTTGGGGTCTGGTGAGTGTGATTTTTTTTGGGAGGTGGGGGCAGTGAGGTGTTCTGCTTTCTTTTATGGGTATCTATCTGCTTTCTTTTGGGGGATGTCAACTTTCTTTTATGAAGATTCCTACTATATTCTCTAACCTTTTAGCTGTTTGGACACTTCCTTATGAAGCCGCAACTAGGGCTTATTTTTGGAGTAGGGCTTATCTTTTAGGCACTCAAAAAAGCCCCCCAAAATCCTACCAGCTCTTATTTTTGGAGTAGGGCTTATATTTTAGGCACTCAAAAAAGCCTCCCAAAATCCTACTAGGGCTTATTTTTGGAGTAGGGCTTATATTTTAGGCACTCAAAAAAGCCTCCCAAAATCCTACTAGGGCTTATTTTTGGAGTAGGGCTTATATTTTAGGCACTCACAAAATCCCCCAAAATCCTGCTAGGGCTTATTTTTGGAGTAGGGCTTATATTTTAGGTGCTCAAAAAAGCCCCCCCAAAATCCTATTAGGGCTTATTTTTGGAGTAGGGCTTATATTTTAGGCACTCAACAAAGCCCCTAAAAATCCTATTAAGGATAAGGCTGCTTTACACCAGACAATCTATCGTGCGATAGATCGTCGGGGTCACGTTTTTTTGTGACGCACATCCGGCATCGCTGGTGATGCCGGCCTGTGTGACATCTCCTAGCGACGCAGTATCGCTCACAAATCGTGAGTCGTGTACTGCTCGCTAGGTTCCATAATATCGTTTAATTTAGTTGTTCATCGTTTCCATGGTAGCACACGCCGCTCCGTGTGACACCCCGGGAACGATGAACAGCAGCTCACCTGCGTCACGCGGCCGCCGCCGGGTATGTGAAGGAAGGAGGTGGGCGGGATGTTTACGTCCCGCTCATCTCCGCCCCTCCGCTTCCATTGGCCGGCGGCCGTGTGACGTCGCTGTGACGCCGAACGTCCCTCCCACTCCAGGAAGTGGACATTCGCCGCCCACAGCGTGGTCGCACGAGAGGTAAGTACGTGTGACGGGGGGTTACCGACTTTGTGCGACACGGGCAGCGATTTGCCCGTGAAGCAAAAGGGACGGGGGCGGGTACGATCAATTGTGAAATTGCACAATCGGTCGTACCATGTAAAGCGGCCTTTATTGTTGGAGTAGTGCTTACATTGTAAACATACTCAAAAAAGCACCCGATATCCTACTAGGGCTTATTTTTGGATTAGGCCTTATATTTTTAGGCACTCAAAAAAGCCTCCCAAAATCCTATTAGGGCTTATTTTTGGAGTAGGGCTTATAGTTTAGGCACTCAAAATCCTGCTAGGGCTTATTTTGGAATATGGTTTATATTTTAGGCATTCAAAGCCCCCAAAATCCTACTAGGGCTTATTTTTGGAGTAGGGCTTATATTTTTAATTTAATTATATTTTTAATTATTTCAAAAAAGCCCCCAATATCATACTAGGGCTTATTTTCAGGGACACAGGGACACAGGGTATCATGGACCTCTGGCAATGTCATTACACAGCCGTTCTCAATGTTAGCAAATATCTAATCCTTCATTAATACATTTTAAACTCAATCCATCTGTTCTATGTGTATGTGGATAGAACACTAAACACAAAAACGTGGTCACTTCTATTTCCTCATTTCCGAGCTCGGCAATCCTGCCTTCCATAGTACAATTGCACATTAAAACTTATCACATGATCAATAAACCTCGTTCTGCAAACTACAATATTGAAAATATGACCTGCCATTCAGGCTATAATAGATCCATTCTGCCGGCTGCAGCTTATTGAATAACAATTACTAGAGAGCAGCACTAAAGACCTTGAGAAGAATAACCAGCTCCATCGTGCGCTCAATCTCCTTATGATCAATTCAGAAGATTGCAGTTTCAATTTCTGGAAACAATGGCGAATGTATCTCCAAAGTCATCAAGCGCAATGTTATAGACCGTATACACATGTTCGGCGCTTTATTTCCTTGTTCCGCAGCCAGGGAGGGAGCAGGGATTTTTTTTTTTTTTTGGCTGGAGCTGTTCATGGTCCTGATTATAGTGCGATAACTGGAATCTATTCATAAGGAAGAGTTCTAATTTATTGTGTGCGGAGATTATGCAGCCATTAATCTCGGGTCTCATGGAGACTATTGTGCTCAAACTATCCGTATTGTGGAGTCTGAGGAGCAATAGAGAAGGTCTCAGGTAGGTTACGATACACTCATCTATTAGGGGGGTGCGCAGGAAACAACTCTGGTCTTGCAGAATTTTTTTTCTGGGTGGGATGCAGCTTGGCTTTCTCTCCAGGGTCCTGATTAGGAATCAAAAAATATTGGGTTTAACTAGCTTTTCCCCGAAGCAAAAGAATCAGCAAGACACTTGTTGGCTACCCGACCTCTCCAGTCTGCCTCCCCGACCTCTCCCGTCTGACGGCGGGCTCCCCCAGACCGCTCCAGTCTGACGGCGAGCTCCCCCAGACCGCTCCCGTCTGACGGCGGGCTCCCCCAGACCGCTCCCGTCTGACGGCGGGCTCCCCCAGACCGCTCCCGTCTGACGGCGGGCTCCCCCAGACCGCTCCCGTCTGACGGCGGGCTCCCCCAGACCTCCCCCGTCTGACGGCAGGCTCCCCCAGACCTCCCCCGTCTGACGGCGGGCTCCCCCAGACCTCCCCCGTCTGACGGCGGGCTCCCCCAGACCTCCCCCGTCTGACGGCGGGCTCCCCCAGACCTCCCCCGTCTGACGGCGGGCTCCCCAGACCTCCCCCGTCTGCCGGAGGGCTCCCCAGACCTCCCCCGTCTGCCGGAGGGCTCCCCAGACCTCCCCCGTCTGCCGGAGGGCTCCCCAGACCTCTCCCGTCTGCCGGAGGGCTCCCCAGACCTCTCCCGTCTGCCGGAGGGCTCCCCAGACCTCTCCCGTCTGCCGGAGGGCTCCCCAGACCTCTCCCGTCTGCCGGAGGGCCCCCCAGACCTCTCCCGTCTGCCGGAGGGCTCCCCAGACCTCTCCCGTCTGCCGGAGGGCTCCCCAGACCTCTCCCGTCTGCCGGAGGGCTCCCCAGACCTCTCCCGTCTGCCGGAGGGCTCCCCAGACCTCTCCCGTCTGCCGGAGGGCTCCCCAGACCTCTCCCGTCTGCCGGAGGGCTCCCCAGACCTCTCCCGTCTGCCGGAGGGCTCCCCAGACCTCTCCCGTCTGCCGGAGGGCTCCCCAGACCTCTCCCGTCTGCCGAAGGGCTCCCCAGACCTCTCCCGTCTGCCGGCAGCCTCCCTATCCTTGACTTTGGTATGGTTGACTTCCGGCAAACCCCCAAATACCTTTTTCCCCCCTAACCCCTTACCAAACGCTATGAAATAACCACAGACATCCAAGTTGGATGAAATGGCCACAGCAACATTTATTTAACTTATATATACATAACATAACACGATAGGGGTGGGGTCCTCGAAACTCATAAATCTGGTGATGACAAGTGACCTTTATTAACTTTACCTTCTCCCTGAACCACACTTACTCCCGGCCGCAACCACCAGCTCGGGAGCACCAGTGTAAAAGGGGAGGGGGAAGGGGTAAATACCAAACACAGGACCCAACATTCCATTGCCGGTGTTCGCCCAAAACCACCAGACCACCAACCCAAGTCGACAAATTAAAGGAATCCACATCTCAATGGACCCCACAATCACAATTTCCACCAACTTCGAGGACCCACCCCCAACCGCCAAATGCCACCATGACCCTGGTACCCCTCAATTGGGGAGGACTGGCTGGACAATCCCCAAGGAACCACAGGCCCAAGAGGTCCTCCGCCCCCCAGACTGCCCTATATATACCCCAATGGTCCCTTGGTCCCCACCCCTCTCTCCTCTGGGTTACCTCCCCCCAACCAAAGTCATGCCGGCCTCCACCCAACCCTGGGGTGGGGGTTCCAGCCGTGTACTCTCCTGTTTGCCGGCAGTCTCCCCAACCTCTCCTGTCTGCCAGCAGTCTCCATAACATCTCTTGTCTGCCTGTGGCTTCCAGTACCTTGGGTTCCTGCCTGTGGTCTCCAGGACATCTTCTGGCTGTCTGTGTCTTCCAGGATCTTTGCTACCTGTCTGTGGTCTCCAGGACATCTGTTTGCCTGTGGCTTTCAGTACCTCTGCTCCCTGCCTGTGTCTCCAGGTCAACGTCTATCTGCCTTTGTCTTCCAGGACCTCAGCTACCGGTCTGTGATCTCCAGGATGTCTTCTGTCTGTTTGCAGCTTCCAGTACCTCTGCTACCTGTCTCCCATGTGCCTCACTTGCCTGCTGCACCAACACCTATGGCCAGTGTGCCCACGCGGACATTGAGCTTGGAGGATTCACTATGTGAGCACAACATTCCTATATTGGAATCTGATCTGATGATCCTGTATTCTGCATGCAACACTTGGAAGCTTGGCGGGTCTACTCAACTGAACTCACAGCCCTTACGAGGCTACGCCCATCTACTCACGATGCCATGACCGTCCTCTCCTGGCACCGTGACTGGAGAATCCTCACAGCTCGCACTGACTGCAGATATCTAGTTTAAGACCAGACAACCCATTTGAAAGGGTTGATTTTATTATTTTTTTTTTTGGAATGCACAACTCCCCACTTTAAAGGGAATCTGTCAACAGGTTTTTGCTACCTCATCTGAGAACAAAATGATGTAGGCAAAGAGATCCTGAATCCAAAAATGTATCACTTAGCTTACTGGGTGCAGCACCTCTGACACAATCAGAGTTTTTAGAGTCAGCAATGCAGCAGAGCTGAGAAAGCTGGCCCCGCCCACACCAGGTTCTCTGTATACAATGTCTATTGAGAGTGAGTAGCTTATCACAGCAGGGGTGTGCTGGACTAGCTAACCTCTAACTGACCAAGTCCATCAATGATAATTTCCTGAATCTAAAACAAACATTGCAGGTAAACAACAGCACACAGTGTGATAAGAGAAGCATCCCTGAAATCTACATGTTAACCTCTACATCATGCGGTCTTCGGATTACATAGCAAAAATATGCTGACATATTCCCTTTATGCTTTCCACAGAGAATGAATGGAGCAATAATGGAAGTGTTTGGCCATTGTTCCACTTCAGAGCTCCCTTTCTGGAATGTGTGTATGTCCCAGTGTCATTATAAACTTTTAATAATGGCGTTAACCTTTTCAAGAACAATATTTAGGTTGGTTTCTGTTATGATTGGGGTGACGGCAAAGGGTGTGATCTGCCAAAAGCTTGGTCCAGTTGCTTTCTTCTGGCATGCATGGCATATACTATGATCAGGTCTCATGCACTTTCACAGATTTAATGATGCCCAAATTATTCCTTTACTTTGCCTTTAGTCTTTACTACCCAGCTATGCGCTAAGCGGCGGAATCCGCTGACTGATTCAGTCACGTTCTACTGAGCATGCTCAGCATGTCCAGCAGAACGATCTAAATCGTTTAAAATCACTCCTGGTCTCCCTCCCCCCCTCTCTCTCTCATACTCACCGATCACGAGCGCGGCGCTGCACAGTTGTCACAAAGCTCCGGCGGCTTTTCCTCTTTTGATAATGCCGCCAGCTCATTATTCCATCTAGTATTCACTGCTTCCCCCGCCCACCGGCGCCTATGATTGGTTGCAGTGAGACAGCTGTCACTCAGCGTGGGGGCGGGTCTAACTGTAACCAATCACAGCCACCGGTGGGCGGGTCTATATCGTGCAGTACAATAAATTAATTAATTTAAAAAAACGGTGTGCGGTACCCACTAATTTTGATACCAGCCAAGATAAAGCCACACGGCTGAAGGCTGGTATTCTCAGGATGGGGAACGCCATGTTATGGGGTGCCTCCCAGCCTAACAATATCATCCAGCAGCCGCCCGGAATTGCCGCATCCAATAGATGCGACAGTCCCGGGACTCTAACCCGGTTCATCCCGAATTGCCCTGGTGCTGTGGCAATCGAGGTAATAAGGAGTTAATGGCAGCAGCCCATAACTGCCACTAAGTCCTAGGTTAATCATGGCAGGCGTCTATGAGACACCCACAATGATTAACTTGTAAGGGAAAGTAAAACACATACACCCGAGAAAATACTTTCTTTGGAATAAAAGATAAAAAAAACACCCTCTTTCACCACTTTATTAATCCCTAAACACCCCTCCAGATCCGGCGTAATCCACATAAGGTCCCGCGACGCATCCAGCTCTGCTACACGAAGCTGACAGGAGCGGCAGTAGAACACCGCCGCTCTCTGTCAGCTCCAGGCAGTAACTGAAGTGAGTCGCGCTGTGTGCGGTGATGAAGAGTGCGGTAGTGCCTGCATATGTGCGGTGATGATGGGAGCAGTAGTGCCGGTGTGTGCGGTGATGATGGGAGCGGTAGTGCCGGGGTGTGTGCGGTGATGATGGGAGCGGTAGTGCCGGGGTGTGTGCGGTGATGATGGGTGCGGTAGTGCCGGGGTGAATACAGTGATGATGGGTGCGGTAGTGCCTGCATATGTGCGGTGATGACGAGGGCGGTAGTGCCGTGGTGTGTGCGGTGATGATGAGTGCGGTAGTGCCGGGGTGTGTGCGGTGATGATGGGACCGGTAGTGCCGGGGGTGTGTGCGGTGATGATGGGAGCGGTAGTGCCGGGGTGTGTGCGGTGATGATGGGAGCGGTAGTGCCGGGGTGTGTGCGGTGATGATGGGAGCGGTAGTGCCGGGGTGTGTGCGGTGATGATGGGAGCGGTAGTGCCGGGGTGTGTGCGGTGATGATGGGAGCGGTAGTGCCGGGGTGTGTGCGGTGATGATGGGAGCGGTGGTGCCGGGGTGTGTGCGGTGATGATGGGTGCGGTAGTGTCGGCGGTGTGTGCGGTGATGATGGGAGCGGTAGTGCCGGCGGTGTGTGCGGTGATGATGGGTGCGGTAGTGCCGGTGTGTGTGATGATAATGGGAGCGGTAGTGCCGGTGTGTGCGGTGATGATGGGAGCGGTGGTGCCGGGGTGAGTGCAGTGACGATGGGGGATTTCTTTCTCTTGGCTTTAAACGCAACGCGTTATTTCACAGGAATCCGCTGACTTTATATCACACTATTTACAACGCATCCGTCACATGCATCACACAACGCAAGTGTGAAAGCGCCCTTAAAAAGAACATTCAGATTTTGGAGTCAGTTCAAAGACAGCAACTAGACTATTACAAGGAATGGAGGCCGCCCGTATGATGAGAGGTGGAAAAAGACGTCTCAGAGGAGATCTCATTTATATGTATAAATCCATGTGTGGTCAATATAAAGGACTGACACATGACTTATTCCTTCCAAAGACAATACTAAGGACCAGGGGGCACTCACTGCGAGTGGAAGAAAAGCGATTCCGGCAGCTAAACAGGAAAGGGTTCTTTACAGTTAGAGCAGTCAGACTGTGGAATGCCGACCACAAGAGGCAGTAAGGGCAGATTACAGCACGCTCCTGACACACTGAAGCTCGCTGGACCCAATCGGACTCTGTTCCCCGGTACAGAGCCAAAGCTATCTCTGCTTGCAGAGTGGGATAGAACTTGGTTAAGGCCAGTAGGGGGACCATGCAGCCGTCCCAAATTGTCAACCTTTAGTGCACAACCCTAACTTTTAACAATGGAGATATCACTTTGTCGTCCATATATGTTAATACTTCTCACACGACTACAAATATCATTGCCACTTACCAGCTTTGACACGGATGTTTGGACTCCGAATTTTTCCAGCGGAGTTCTCTGCTGTGCAGAAATAGTCATTGTCATGTATAAAGCTATTAAAAGCGGACTGGGAGAAGGGGTACAGCTGGAGTGTGCCATTGGCGTGCACGTGCCTAATATGAGGCACATCATAAATGTCATCTCCTGTCCCCAGGTACCATCGGAGGGTGGCGCTGGGCGATCCAGCTGCGGGGCAGGGGATGAACACCCCCACTGTGCTGGAGAAGGTGATCTGCAGCAAAGAAGTGTTCACAAAGTATAAACTGGTGCTGGCATCCTCAGAGCAAGCTGCGGAGAGAAAGAAGAGCGATCAGACATTGGTCATCGGATGTATATAACATAGCAATAGTTGTAATGGAGGGTACCCAGATTTGATTGGGAAGGTGGGTGTCAGGGAACCAAAAGACCACTAAAATAAAGGGGATGAATCCAAGCTCCCTCAGCTCTCAGGGGTGAAAAGCCGAGCTCACTGGATTCTGCTGTCCCTTTCTTTTAGTGATCAGTGGATGTCCCGTTACTTGAATTCCCCAAGTCACAACTTAATGAAACATCGAAGTCTGAAAAAATGAGTTATCCTACAAAACCCATATCAAATAGGCATATAACAGCTACCACAATGCCTGCGTATATAAGAATCGTGACCTTGATGATGGCTGAACTCTAATTAAAGAGGATCTGTCACCTCCCCCGACATGTCTGATTTAGCAATTACTCTTAGCATGGGGAGACGGAGCAGAGAAGCTCACACAGAGAGGTGTTTCTGAACAGTATTCGAGTAGGGATTCTTTCTAGAACAGTAGTTTAAAGCAGCTTCCGAATTAGGCAGTTAAAGGGAACCGGTCACCAGATTTGGGGTCTATAAGCTGCGGCCACCACTAGTGGGCTCTTATATACAGTATTCTAACATGCTGTATATAAGAGCCCAGGCCGCGGTGTAGAACCTAAAAATCACTTTATAATACTCACCTAAGGGGCGGTGCGGTACAGACTGGTCGGATAGGTGTCTCCTTTCTCTGGTGCCGGCACCTCCTCTTTCGGCCATCTTTGTCGTCCTTCTTCTGAAGCCTGGGTGCATGACTCGTCCTACGTCATCCACACTAGCCGGCATTGAGCTCCTGCACAGGCGCAGATCAAAGTATTGTAGTGCGCCTGCGCAGGACCGGCGAGTGTGCATGATGTAGGACGCGTCATGCACACAGGCTTCAGAAGGAGGACAAAGATGGCCGAAAGAGGAGGCGCCGGACCTGGAGAAAGGAGACGCCCATATAGCCCAACTCCACGGAAGCGACTGTTTAGTTAAGTATTATAAAGTGATTTTTAGGTCCTACACAGCGGCCTGGGCTCTTATATACAGCATGTTAGAATGCCGTATATAAGAGCCCACTGGTGGGGGCTGCAGCTTATAGGCCCCAAATCTGCTGACAGGTTCCCTTTAAAAACAGAACTTTCAGCTTTTGTTACATCATCGGGAATACAAATATTTACTAAAACAGACTCATCACAAGACGTGATAGGTCCCATTTAAGAAATATTCTTTAAAGAGGACACGTAACTTCTCCTGACATGTCTGACTCTCGCTAGAGCAGCATTTAAAAGCAGCTTCTAAAAGATCATGCATTCTTACATCATGGAGAATACGAATATTTACTAAAACAGACTCATCACAAGAGGTGCCAGGTCTCATTTAAGGAATATCTAAAGATTAACTCTCCTGACAAGAGATGAGCAGACCCGTCAAAGTTTGGATTCTGGGGGTTTAGCCGAACGTTTTATAAAGTTCTGTTCTAGAACAGGACTTGACCTGAACGTCATTTGAGTTACTGATTGGCAGTTCGGGCCTCCATAAACAAAACACTTCCAGGGGTGTTTTTTTCCTTCATATATTTTTTGGGGGGGTGCACACTAAATTTGATCATACTGTTGGTTACCCCCAATGAAAGCCGTTCAAACACTGCAAGCGGCTCGCACTGGGCTGAGCACCGAGGGTATCCGAGCACAGCGATGCTCAGGCAAGTGGTTTGGATACGTAAAGCACCCGAACTCCGAATCTGAACTCTGTTCAGTCAGTTGTTGGTACGAACTCCAAACATCGGGTTTGCTCATCTCTACTCCTGACATGTCTGACTCTTGCTAGAGCAGTATATAAAAGCAGCTTCTAAAAGAGTATGAATTAGGCAGTTAAAACAGTATGGCAGTTGGAAAAACAGGAAGCAAAATAACGCAATAAAGTATATTATATAGATTCAGAACTGTACAAAGGTTGATCAATAATTAAAAAAGTTTAGTCTTCAAAGTTTCAGAAGTGAATGAAAAAAAACTTACAAGAACATGCACAATCGTCATGGTGCTTATTCTATCACATCATCCGTTAGGGAGAATTGGGGGAAGGGGGGCACAAATTAAAATATTAGATGGGTGACAGGGGCATGTATGTGTGGTCACTCTTCCGCCCTTTTCTCACTCTCGGTGGGGCTAGTTTTTACCTATCCTGTGGACTTAGATTGGAAAACCCCCTTAAGTGCACTCAACTATCCAATTTCATAGACCAGAGGACTATGCATCAATAATTCACACAATATATGGAAAACTGAATGTCACAATCCAAATCTGTCGGCATATGCTGAAGAGCTGAACTTTGATATAATATTCAACTTCCATGAACTAATATATAAATTAACTAGGTAAGAAATAAAATGCTCTACTTCCCCCATTAATGTGCTCAAGGGGCCACTTGCCGCTGACTAGGTGGAACTGACTTTAATTGGATGGAAGTGTGGAGGCCACTCGCACTTCTGCACATTGTGTGAGGTTTTCTTGTATTTTGTAAGGATAAGACAAAGAAGGGATCTCTGGATCACTGGCCACATGCGCCGCTCTACGTGGGCGGTTATGTTCACCCGTGCATGCACAGCGTCGAGAAAGTGTCCTTGTTAATGAGCCATTATTGAGAAAACTCATTTTAAGATGCTGTAATATAAAACCATACAAATTATTTTTTTGGGTATCCGGGGCTCGGAAGACGCTGGACATCGGGTTTCTACAGCAACCGAGTAATTGTGAAACTCAGGACAACAATGCAAAATTAAAATGTGCCTATTGTTATCCTCCTTAAGCAGCTGTAGCTGCATATTCAATGAACTGCGGAGACGTTTTGTATCTAAGCTGAATTTTTTGCATTTGTATTAATTTTTCTTATATATTGTGCAGACTTTTCTTCTCTGCAGGCTCTAATTTTGAGTTGTCTCATCTAATAGGTGAAGACTTCCTAAAAACTCTCCATTCCTGCCCTTCTGCCTGTGTGGCACATGCTCCAAAAGAAGCAGCAGCATGGAGGGCATTATACAGCAGTACTGAGCAGTGTAGCTGCGAGTCCAGCTCTGAGAGGAGCCAAAACATTTCCTAAAAAACATAGCAGCAGCAGCATGGAGAACATTATACAGCAGTACTGAGCAGTGTAGCTGCGAGTCCAGCTCTGAGAGGAGCCAAAACATTTCCTAAAAAACATAGCAGCAGCAGTATGGAGGACATTATACAGCAGTACTGAGCAGTGTAGCTGTGAATCCAGATACCAGAAGCATGGAGGACATTATACAGCAGTACAGAGCAGTTTAGCTGTGACTCCAGCTCTGAGAGGAGCTAAAATGCTTCCTAAAAAACATAGCAGCAGCATGGAGAACATTATACAGCAGTACTGAACAGTGTAGCTTCGAGTCCAATTCTGAGAGGATCTAAAACACTTTCTAAAAAACATAGCAGCAGCATGGAGGACATTATACAGCAGTGCTGAGCAGTGTAGCTGCGCTGAGAGGAGCTAAAATATTTTCTAAAAAACATAGCAGCAGCATGGAGGACATTATACAGCAGTACTGAGCGGTGTAGCTGCGAGTCCAGCTCTGAGAGGAGCTAAAACACTTTCTAAAATACATAGCTGCAGCATGGAGGGCATTATACAGCAGTGCTGAGCAGTGTAGCTGAGACTCCAGCTCTGAGAGGAGCTAGAACACTTCCTAAAAAAAAACATAGCAGCAGCATGGAGGGCATTATACAGCAGTGCTGAGCAGTGTAGCTGAGACTCCAGCTCTGAGAGGAGCTAGAACACGGCCTAAAAAAAAACATAGCAGCAGCATGGAGGGCATTATACAGCAGTGCTGAGCAGTGTAGCTGAGACTCCAGCTCTGAGAGGAGCTAGAACACTGCCTAAAAAAAAACATAGCAGCAGCATGGAGGGCATTATACAGCAGTGCTGAGCAGTGTAGCTGAGACTCCAGCTCTGAGAGGAGCTAGAACACTTCCTAAAAAAAAACATAGCAGCAGCATGGAGGACATTATACAGCAGTGCTGAGCAGTGTAGCTGAGACTCCAGCTCTGAGAGGAGCTAGAACACTGCCTAAAAAGGATAGCAGCAGCATGGAGGACATTATACAGCAGTGCTGAGCAGTGTAGCTGCGAGTCCAGCTCTAAGAGGATCTAAAACACTTCCTAAAAAAGATAGCAGTGCAGCATAGAGGGCATTATAAAGCAGTACTGAGCAGTGTAGCTGAGACTCCAGATGCTGAATAAGGCTACTTTCACACATCAGTTTTTTGGCATCAAGCACAATCCGGCGTGTGCCTGATGCAACGGATCCGGCGCAGAATATGCAAAAACTGATGTGCCTGATCCTTTTTTTTTTTTGACGGTTCCGATATACCCGATCCGTCAAAAAACGGATTCGGCGCATCCGGTTTTGGATCAGTGTCGTCCGTTTTTTTTGCTGGATCCGTTTTTTTCCTATACATTGGAGCATCTCAGTTTACAAAAACGGATCCGGCGGCCGCATCCGTTTTTTGCCGCATTACGCCGGATCCGGCATCCATAAGCTTCCATTGTAGATTACGCCGGATCGCGTCAGAGACAAAAAAAACGTTACAAGAGACGTTCCATCCGGCCGCCGCATTAGCCAATTACGACGGATCCGGCAAAAGCCGGATGCAGCGCAAGGCCATCAGGCACAATCCGGCGCTAATACAAATCAATAGGGATAAAACTGATCCAGCGCCGGATCAGTTTTATCCGTTTTTTTCTGGATTTCGCCTGATGGAAAAAAACTGATGTGTGAAAGAAGCCTTAAACACTTTCTAAAAAATATAGCAGCAGCAGCATGGAGGACATTATACAGCAGTACTGAGCAGCGTAGCTGCGAGTCCAGTTCAGAGGATCTAAAATACTTACTAAAAACATCTCTCTCACTAACTTCTTTCGTTTTTGCTCCATCTCCTTTTGCTCCCTTGCTTTTCCTTATACTATGGGCATCATGTAACCCAGGCTCGGACCGGCCCACAGGAGGACCGGAGAATCCTCTGGTGGGCCCCTTTGCAGTAATACATCACTTACTCCCCTACATTATCAGTAGTTGGCACAATACCCTTGTTTCACTATGTAGAGATAAAGGAGGCATCTCATCACTCATTTTCTAAACTATCCAGTATATTATTATAGAGCAGCATAGGTAACTTTGTGAATGTAATATTTCCATGTAGCTGATCAGTGGGCCCCCCAAAATCAATGTTACTGGTGTGCCCCTGCCGCCCCAGTCTGATACTGATGTAACCCGATACCTCAGTTAACTGAAAGTCTATCTTTGCTCTTAACACAGATATTTTGCAATTTTTTATTTTATTTTATAAAATTTTATAATAATATTAAATAAATAAAGTAAAATTTTATAAAGCAAATTTAGGAGATGGTGAAGTGGCTCATAAGTGGAGAAAAATTCTAATTACAAAAAAAATGCAATTTTTTATTTTATTTTATAAAATTATATAATAAGAATTAAATAAAATGTTATAAAGCAAATTTAGGAGAGGGTGAAGTGGCTCATAAGTGGAGAAAAATTGTCATACATTACAAAAAATTTTTTTATTTTATTTTATAAAATTATATAATAATAATTAAATACAATTTTATAAAGCAAATTTAGGAGAGGGTGAAGTGGCTCATAAGTGGAGAAAAATTCTAAGTACAAAAAAAAATTGCAATTTTTTAGTTTATTTTATAAAATTATATAATAATAATAATAATAATTAAATACAATTTTATAAAGCAAATTTAGGAGAGGGTGAAGTGGCTCTTAAGTGGAGAAAAATTGTCATACATTACAAAAAATTTTTTGATTTTATTTTATAAAATTATATAATAATAATTAAATACAATTTTATAAAGCAAATTTAGGAGAGGGTGAAGTGGCTCATAAGTGGAGAAAAATTCTAAGTACAAAAAAAATTGCAATTTTTTAGTTTATTTTATAAAATTATATAATAATAATAATAATAATTAAATACAATTTTATAAAGCAAATTTAGGAGAGGGTGAAGTGGCTCTTAAGTGGAGAAAAATTCGAAGTACAAAAAAATTGCAATTTTTTAAATTTTATAAAATTATATAATAATAATTAAATCAAATTTTATAAAGCAAATTCAGGAGAGGGTGAAGTGGCTCATAAGTGGAGAAAAATTCTAAGTACAAAAAAAAAAATTGCAATTTTTGATTTAATTTTATAAAATTATATAATAAATAAAATTTTATAAAGCAAATTTAGGAGAGGGTGAAGTGGCTCATAAGTGGAGAAAAATTCTAATAAATTACAAAAAAAAAGTTGCTTACAATCACTTGTTCAACTGATGGATGTAAAGTTTGCTGAAAACTCATGGACCATGTAAAGTTTGTAAAAAATAAAATAAAATAAAAATAAAATAATAAATAATAAAAAATAATAAATAAAAATCCCCACCTACAACCTGCTAGTTTTGTCTAATGAAACTTTCCAGGGCTGTGTGAAACTGCACCCCAATATATATAGTATATAATGGCACTAGGGTAATGAAACTATTTTTTATATAAGTTGCCTTCCCCTAAACATCAAGTTCTAATTGAGATACTCAAGTGTATGGGCTCCAGAGAGTCTATGGGTCGGTACATCCTTGTGCACAGGCGGAGCACCTCGGTGCAATCGGTGAAGGTCTAAGAACCTGGACCCAAACCAATCTACAGGACATTAAGACATGCAAAAAAAAAAAAGTTTTCAAAGTTTCGTTGCACTTTAATTTTGCTTCGGCGGCTCCGTACTGCGCTCCCTGGAGGGATTCGGTAAGTTATACGCAGGATACATACTGCTGATGAAATATTTTTGGTGTAAATATAGAAACGGTCTTGAACTTCGGAGCCCTGGACTAAATATTCATGTGGCGGGAGAATTTCAGATTAAGGACGCAGTGAAGCACAAGGATGTCAGGACGCGGCGCCGGGACGCTCGCTTGAAGGAAGCCTATTTGCAAATATCGGAAAGGTCAGCGTCACGTCTGTGCCGTAGGTAGCATTGCTGCACGAGCGGGATTATTTTATTATTAATTCTGCCTTCAATTAGTATATTGCTTCTCTGTAATTAGAGGACGAACTATACAGATCACTGACACAGTACCTGCACGGCGTGAGGCTACCGTGCCAGAATCAGCAAATAGGCCGGGACATTGAATACTGCGGAGCACGGACATCTGAGCTGCCCTAGTTTTATCAGCCAGGTACTTGGATATCCGAGGTGCTGGCAGAAATCACCCTTGTATATACTTTATTAATGGAATTTCCCAAACTTTACAGTCCATGGTGTAACTAGAGTTCGAGGAGCCACAGTGCAAAATATGGATTTGGCCCCCCCCAGCCCCAAATATTGGACAGATATATGTATATGTATACATTTAATGTTCTAAATCCTAGAAAGACAGATTAGTTGCCCTCCTCCCCCTTTATGTAGTAATGTCCCCTAATACACCCCATCATGGGCTCTTTCCTACTAAATATGGCCCCCCTCATGGTAAATGCCCCCCTCCTGGGCAAATTCCAGGTAAATATGTCCCCCATCCTAGTATATGCCCCCCATTCAGAGATATCCTCTATCCTGGTATATATACTGTCCCCCTCCTGGGTCCCTCCTGGTATATACTGTCCCCCTCCTGGGTCCCTCCTGGTATATATGTTTCTCTCCTGGACCCCTCCTGGTATATACTGTCCCGCTCCTTATATATACACTGTACTCACCCTCCCCGGGTCTCACATCGCGCAGCATCCTCCTCTATAGCTGGTCTGCAGCTTTCATTGGCTATGGCAATGCATGATGTGATTGTCATGAGCTCCCTCAGTCACAGGGATGCTGCTGAAAGCTGCCGGGTCTCTGCACTGCAATGCATTTCAGCTGGATGTGCGCCCTCGTAAGCACATCCAGCTGAAGCAGGCGCTTGGGTCAGTGGGCCACCTGCACCCCCGGGCCCGGTCACTGTGGCAATCCGTGTGACCACGATTGTTCCGCCCCTGTTTACAGGCAATGACATATCCTTAGCAGAAGTGGACATAGCATAAATGTAAAAAAATAGTATATGGGAACCACGCTCTTCAATGGTTCATCATGGAGCATACCCAACGGAAACAATACTGGCAAATTCAGGATGTCCTTGGCTGAGAAGAGGGTTGGGGGTTACATAAAACACAATCACAAATGGGTGGTCCATGGTGGAACCTGCAGCGGTACTAATACTTCCCTAATCTTCCAACAACAATCTTGGCAACTATGTCAATCAGCAGAATGAGGATGTTGGGTTGTGGTTAACTGGCGAAGGTCCGAGGAGTATACGTTGATGGCTTGAACTAAGAGGGGTATACATTGATGGCTTGACCTATGAGGGGTATACGTTGATGGCTTGACCTATTAGGGGTATACGTTGATGGCTTGACCTAAGAGGGGTATACGTTGATGGCTTGACCTATTAGGGGTATACGTTGAAGACTTGACTTAAGAGCAATATACGTTGATGGCTTGAACTAAGAGGGGTATACGTTGATGGCTTGACCTATTAGGGGTATACGTTGATGGCTTCACTTATTAGGGGTACACGTTGATGGCTTGACCTATGAGGGGTGTACGTTGATAGCTTATACTAAGAGGGGTATACGTTGAAGACTTGACCTAAGAGCAGTATACGTTGATGGCTTGAACTAAGAGGGGTATACGTTGATGGATTGACCTAAGAGGGGTATACATTGATAGGTTGATCTATGAGGGGTATAAGTTGAAGGCTTGACCTATGAGGGGTATATGTTGATGACTTGACCTAAGAGGGGTATACGTTGATGGATTGACCTAAGAGGGGTATACATTGATAGGTTGATCTATGAGGGGTATAAGTTGAAGGCTTGACCTATGAGGGGTATATGTTGATGGCTTGAGCTATGAGGGGTATATGTTGATGACTTGACCTATGAGGGGTATATGTTGATGGCTTGAGCTATGAGGGGTATATGTTGATGACTTGACCTATGAGGGGTATATGTTGATGGCTTGACCTAAGAGGGGTATACGTTGATGGCTTGACCTAAGAGGGGTATACGTTGATGGCTTGATCTATGAGGGGTATATGTTGATGACTTGACCTATGAGGGATATACGTTGATGGATTGACCTAATGAGGCTATCAAATGCAAGATGAAACAAAATATTGGTATAAAAAGGAGCTGAACTGCAATGTGTAGACACGAGAAACAACTTTTACTCATTGGAGCGAAGGAGGAAGTTGTCCGATACGTTGTGTGTTTATATCCACGCACCCTGGGTCCACATTGTGTTTGCTCTGAACATCTGTCAGTTGTAATAAGATAAGAAGGGTTAATTATTACAGAATATTAGGCCGGTCTCCTTGTTGTTGGCAACAAAAGTTATGGGAATATTTTGCCTTGAGCTTCACCAAATATTGTGCCAGTGGGGCGGAGGAGAAAGACATTATCGATCCGTAATGGGAGTTTGTCGGATGATGGTCATTGTACAATGAAGTCAATTTCTTCTGGGTGAGGCGAGCACTATCTTGGGATATCAAGAACTTTAGGGTTGGGGGAGGGTCAAACAAAAATGGAGGATTGGTCAATTGTGGAGAAAATGGGAATGAAATGGTAATGTTTTCTTGGAGACCACATGATGGACTCGTCTATGGATGGACCACCAAGTGTTTTCGGCTGGGATACCTTATGATCACCAGAACCCTTATGATCACCACAACAATTTCCATCCAGCCTCTTTGGCTTGTTCTGCCGAGCAATACTGCTTCCAGGACCCCTGATACTACATTATGGTGTAAAATAAGGTAGATATTAGATGAGCGAATTGATTTGTAGGACCCTGGCCCCGACAGCCATGTCCAGCAGAATGGTAGCCAGGTGAATGGCCTCCTACTGGCCAACATCCCTAGCGGTTCTTCTGATTAGCAGGCCTGGCATGACGTATACAATGACCTCTTGCTCGGCCTAGAAACCAGAACAGGCGCTGGTGATGCTGGCAAGTAGGAGGTGGTTCACGTGGCTGCCGTTCGGCCACGGAATACTTATGTGGCTGTTGGACCGGCGTCCTGCAGATTTTTTCGCCCATCCCTATTGGATATATATCGAACACCCATTTAATGGATTTGATCGTCCTTTGCTTTGTGGCCTGTGCTTAGTGACTAAGGAACAATCTGTTCCCGCCAGGTCTGCTGACTCTTAATTTATGCAGAAAATTAATGTGTGCTATTTGCATATCATTAAGTGCAATCTGCATTAATTATGTGAATTTACATACAGAAGATTCAGTATCACTTCTTGGACAAACAGGTCAGTAATTGATAGAGGTAGTGTGCACACTGGGGTTTAATGTGGAATACAGGGCAGTGTCAGTGTGATCATGCATGATCCTGGTGTAATGCAACGCTTTCTATGACATGACATCAGTGCCCGCCCTGTACACAGTAATTGTGTGTAGTGTAAATCAACTGTAGTGCAGTGCCCTCTCCTGTAGTATATAGTCCCCTCCTGTGGTATACAGTGCCCTCTCTAAGTGCAATGCCCTGCTGTAGTATAGTACTCTCTCGTCGTATACAGAGCCCTCCCGTCGTATACAGAGCCCTGTCTTAATGCAGTGCACTCTCATAGTGCAGTGGCCTCCCATAGTACACAGAGCCCTCCCACAGCACACAGAGCCCTCCCACAGCACACAGAGCCCTCCCACAGCACACAGAGCGCTCCCACAGTACACAGAGCCCTCCCACAGTACACAGAGCCCTCCCACAGTACACAGAGCCCTCCCACAGTACACAGTGCCCTCCCACAGTACACAGTGCCCTCCCACAGCACACAGAGCCCTCCCACAGCACACAGAGCCCTCCCACAGCACACAGAGCCCTCCCACAGCACACAGAGCCCTCCCACAGCACACAGAGCCCTCCCACAGCACACAGAGCCCTCCCACAGCACACAGAGCCCTCCCACAGCACACAGAGCCTTCCCACAGTACACAGAGCCCTCCCATAGTACACAGAGCCCTCCCACAGTACACAGTGCGCTCCCACAGTACACAGAGCCCCCTCACAGTACACAGAGCCCTCCCACAGTACACAGAGCCCTCCCAGAGTACACAGAGCCCTCCCAGAGTACACAGAGCCCTCCCAGAGTACACAGAGCCCTCCCAGAGTACACAGGGCCCTTCCATAGTACACAGAGCCCTCCCATAGTACACAGAGCCCTCCCATAGCGCAGTGTCCTCCTGTACTATATAGCGCAGTGTCCTCCTGTACTATATAGCGCATTGTCCTCCTGTACTATATAGCGCAGTGTCCTCCTGTACTATATAGCGCAGTGTCCTCCTGTACTATATAGCGCAGTGTCCGCCTGTACTATATAGCGCAGTGTCCTCCTGTACTATTTAGCGCAGTGTCCTCCTGTACTATATAGCGCAGTGTCCTCCTGTACTACATAGCGCAGTGTCCTCCTGTACTACATAGCGCAGTGTCCTCCTGTACTACATAGCGCAGTGTCCTCCTGTACTACATAGCGCAGTGTCCTCCTGTACTACATAGCGCAGTGTCCTCCTGTACTACATAGCGCAGTGTCCTCCTGTACTACATAGCGCAGTGTCCTCCTGTACTACATAGCGCAGTGTCCTCCTGTACTACATAGCGCAGTGTCCTCCTGTACTATATAGCGCAGCGTCCTCTTGTACTATATAGCGCAGCGTCCTCCTGCACTATATAGCGCAGCGTCCTCCTGTACTATATAGCGCACTGCTTGTATACTATGTAGCAGAGCAGAACAAACATGTTACAAAGTAGCGACCTCCTGCATTGTGCCGATAAGATATTTACAGGTCACTGAGTACAGAGTGGTTGTGTGCAGTAATGAATGCAGCAGCCCTTGTGTATATTGTGCATTGCTGTGTCGCTGAGCAGTCTCCCATATACTGAGTGCAGCAGGGCGATGGCCGGCCTTCTAGTTATGTTATATGTGCATTGCTGTGTCGCTGAGCAGTCTCCCATATACTGAGTGCAGCGGGGCGATGGCTGGCCTTCTAGTTATGTTATATGTGCATTGCTGTGTCGCTGAGCAGTCTCCCATATACTGAGTGCAGCGGGGCGATGGCCGGCCTTCTAGTTATGTTATATGTGCATTGCTGTGTCGCTGAGCAGTCTCCCATATACTGAGTGCAGCGGGGCGATGGCCGGCCTTCTAGTTATGTTATATGTGCATTGCTGTGTCGCTGAGCAGTCTCCCATATACTGAGTGCAGCGGGGCGATGGCCGGCCTTCTAGTTATGTTATATGTGCATTGCTGTGTCGCTGAGCAGTCTCCCATATACTGAGTGCAGCGGGGCGATGGCCGGCCTTCTAGTTATGTTATATGTGCATTGCTGTGTCGCTGAGCAGTCTCCCATATACTGAGTGCAGCGGGGCGATGGCTGGCCTTCTAGTTATGTTATATGTGCATTGCTGTGTCGCTGAGCAGTCTCCCATATACTGAGTGCAGCGGGGCGATGGCCGGCCTTCTAGTTATGTTATATGTGCATTGCTGTGTCGCTGAGCAGTCTCCCATATACTGAGTGCAGCGGGGCGATGGCCGGCCTTCTAGTTATGTTATATGTGCATTGCTGTGTCGCTGAGCAGTCTCCCATATACTGAGTGCAGCGGGGCGATGGCCGGCCTTCTAGTTATGTTATATGTGCATTGCTGTGTCGCTGAGCAGTCTCCCATATACTGAGTGCAGCGGGGCGATGGCCGGCCTTCTAGTTATGTTATATGTGCATTGCTGTGTCGCTGAGCAGTCTCCCATATACTGAGTGCAGCGGGGCGATGGCCGGCCTTCTAGTTATGTTATATGTGCATTGCTGTGTCGCTGAGCAGTCTCCCATATACTGAGTGCAGCGGGGCGATGGCCGGCCTTCTAGTTATGTTATATGTGCATTGCTGTGTCGCTGAGCAGTCTCCCATATACTGAGTGCAGCGGGGCGATGGCCGGCCTTCTAGTTATGTTATATGTGCATTGCTGTGTCGCTGAGCAGTCTCCCATATACTGAGTGCAGCGGGGCGATGGCCGGCCTTCTAGTTATGTTATATGTGCATTGCTGTGTCGCTGAGCAGTCTCCCATATACTGAGTGCAGCGGGGCGATGGCCGGCCTTCTAGTTATGTTATATGTGCATTGCTGTGTCGCTGAGCAGTCTCCCATATACTGAGTGCAGCGGGGCGATGGCCGGCCTTCTAGTTATGTTATATGTGCATTGCTGTGTCGCTGAGCAGTCTCCCATATACTGAGTGCAGCAGGGCGATGGCCGGCCTTCTAGTTATGTTATATGTGCATTGCTGTGATCGCCATTTATACTGTCAGCTGCAATTTTCATTCATACATATGACGTACACTACAAGTGATCTGGCTTGAGGGTCATCTTGGCCTTTTGCACGGGATGATAAGAGGTGTCAGAGGCAACAGCTCCTGTCCCAGAATGCGCCGTGCGATGACACCAACCACGACCTGCAGGAAACCTTTTTTCCTATTTCTACGAGTTCCTCGCTCCTATGTGTGGGGCCCCATGTATATCGGCTAACCTCTAAATAAAAAGGCAATTCAGCAAGGTTGGTAAAAATACTCAGTTGCTCGTCTGACATTTCTCTCTCCTGCCCCCCCATGTTACACACATGAACGCTCGCTTCTTCTGAATGTGCATGCTCTTGTGATGGGATATTCACATTATTTAGCTATAGAAGTATCTGTTTTCAGCTTTGTTTACAAATATTGAACATTTCCTTTTCCTGGGGCGGCTTTTCACATGTCTAGTATTATAGAAGTGATGACGAGCTGTGTTTTCTTGTAATTGTACAGAGGTGCTCTGCTTCACCGCCACATCACTCAGCGGTAGTGTAATCACGGATTAGGAAAGGACGTTTGCAGGTATTCAGCGGGTGGTAACATTGTATACTGTAAGGGTGTAGCAATGCTCCATGAATATTAGATACACTGAACAAAAATATAAATGCAACAGCTTGATTATTGCACAGGTGCGCCTTAGGCCGGCCAGCATGATTATTGCACAAGTGCGCTTTAGGCTGATCAGAATGATTATTGCACAGCTATGCCTTAGACTGGCCAGCATGATAATTGCACAGCTGTGCCTTAGGCTGGTTGGCATGGTTATTGCACAGGTGTGCCTTAGGCCTTTTTCACACGTCCATGCAAAACACTAATGTTTTGGACGATCCGTGGTGAGGATGAGTCTGTGTGTGTTCTACGTGTGCTGACCCTGTGACATCCGGATAGCATACACACAGCAAGAAGTTGTATACTTACCTGTTCCCGACTCTGCTGTTACCTGTGCAATAATCGTGCTGGCCAGCCAAAGGCACATCTGTGCAATAATTATGATGGCCAGCCAAAAGGCACACCTGTGCAATATTTATGGCCAGCCAAAAGGCATACCTGTGCAATAATTATGATGGCCAGCCAAAAGGCACACCTGTGCAATAATTATGATGGCCAGCCAAAAGGCATACCTGTGCAATTATTATGATGGCCAGCCTAAGGCACACCTGTGCAACAATTATGATGGTGAGCCTAAGGTGCACCTGTGCAATAATCATACTGTCTAATCCTGTGAGGTGGAGGGATCATCTCCACAAAGGAGAAGTGATCACTAACAGATTTACACAAATTTGTTTAGAATATTTAAGAGAAATATCTTAGATCTTAGATTCCAGCTCATGAAAAAGGGGGCAAAAACCAAAATGTTTTGCGGTTATATTTTTGTTCCGTGTGTTTCTCACAAAATGTCTTACTTCATAGGGTGATATCTCTTCAAAAGGAACCACACATATATATAATATAAAAATATGTATGTATTATACACACACATATATGTATCACACAGTATATGTTGCAGGAGCTTGTATTCCTGATGTACAGGTTTCATATGCTTTCCCTATGTAAACACAGTAAATACCATATGTCAGACCTGATGCAGAGGCTCAGTGTCTCTCGTGTATTAGCAAACAGCGCTGGTCACACGGCTTACAATCTGTCTGACAGTTTCTTGATGCTATTATTTTAATGACTGATACAAAGTAGCAAGAGAATAATTCCCCGATGCATATTCCTCAGGTCCGGAGTCAGCTTTGCCATTTTAACCAATACCATAGAATCCTTCACCACATTTCAGGGCGGATTCTATGTTCTAGATTCAGTGGTTTTTGCAGACGTTCTTATTTGCATATTGTATGCGTCTATGCGGATTGAATTGTGACTTGATCCTGAGGAAGTCCGATGACTTTGAAACGCGTAGATCTAGTAAATCCCTTTTATTTCACCAATCTGATTAGATTCGTCCATCCAATAGTAGCGCAGTATAGCCCCTTGTTCCCATTTCCTGCATTACTTGGCTCGTGGAGCTGCTTATGATATACACCTCGCCTTTTATATACCAACCCAGGAGAGCATTTACAGTCGTTCTTCACCTCTCAATCCCGTAATACACCTCATTGTGCCGATTTCCTTTCAGCTTTGTCTATAAGAGCACTGTCTGATTCTATGGCTGTGTTCCCATGTAATAAAAGGAAAGGGGTCGGCCGAGAGAGGGCCGCCGCTCGGGAAAGGGGTCGGCCGAGAGAGGGCCCCCGCTCGGGAAAGGGGTCGGCCGAGAGAGGGCCGCCGCTCGGGAAAGGGGTCGGCCGAGAGAAGGCCACCGCTCGGGAAAGGGTCGGCCGAGAGAGAGGGCCGCCGCTCGGGAAATGGTCAGCCGAGAGAGAGAGGGCCACCGCTCAAGAAAGGGTCGGCCGAGAGAGAGGGCCACCGCTCAAGAAAGGGTCGGCCGAGAGAGGGCCACCGCTCGGGAAAGGGTTGGCTGAGAGAGAGGGCCACCGCTCGGGAAAGGGGTCGGCCGAGAGAGGGCCACCGCTCGGGAAAGGGGTCGGCCGAGAGGGCCGCCGCTCGGGAAAGGGGTCGGCCGAGAGAGGGCCGCCGCTCGGGAAAGGGGTCGGCCGAGAGAGGGCCACCGCTCGGGAAAGGGGTCGGCCGAGAGAGAGAGGGCCACCGCTCGGGAAAGGGGTTGGCCGAGAGAGGGCCACTGCTCGGGAAAGGGGTTGGCCGAGAGAGGGCCACCGCTCGGGAAAAGGGTCGGCCGAGAGAGAGGGCCACCGCTGGACAAGACTCATCCACAGATCAAACACGATCACCTGTCACATGAGAGTCGTACTCTTACGCTGCTTTCACACACCCTTTTTTTGCAGTCAGGCACGAAAAAACAAATCTGTCGCATCAGTTTTTTCCATGCGTTCCTTCCGTTTGACGGATCCGTTGTAATACTGAGCATGCTCCATTAAAAAAACGGATCAGTTGTTGGATTCCGTCATATGCCGGATGACGACGGATACGGCGCCCATAGGCTTCCATTATACAACATGCTGGATGGCGCCGGATCCGGCGTGGTCTGTTTTTTTCCGGAGACAAAGAATGTTCCATGCTGTGTCCTTTTCCGGCAGCCGGACGACGCTTGCAACGTAAGGCCATCCGGCACAATCTGGCGCTAATACAAGTCTATGGGGAATAAAACGGATCCGATGCCGGATCCGTTTTATCCACAATTCGCCGGATTGTGCCTGAGAGCGAAAAACGGATGTGTGAAAGCTGCCTTATGCAATATAGATTTTACATTTAGCAAGGAACAGGACTGTGAAATATGATTAAAAAAAAAAAATTAATCCTGCAGACGGAGCCTGTAACAACATATGCTGATGTCTGCGGACAGTATATGTCTAAGAAGGCGACCACCAGTCATGGGAGTCCATGTGCTTTTTAAGCGCTCTCAAAAAGGGATTATTAACAGATTGTAACCCCTTAATGACAGGGGAGTCCTGTCTAAGTAGTGTCAGACAGACAGGTCAGTGCCGGCCCCGACATATGGGCAGGTGAGGACACGGCAGGTTTACGGAGACATATGTTGTGCTGAATCAGGGGAGATTTTAGACTCTTAAAAGACAATTTGTCCATCGTAACGTGTAGTAACTTTACAACTAATGTAAAAGTAACAGCAATGACATAGTATAAAACAAAAACGCCGTTCAGTGGAGAAACACTGTCATATTGACATGCCCCTACCCTGTGAATGTGACATATACACCGCTCCTTATTGCTGCCCCCCAGATCAATGGCGCCTATAGGGGTGACTATATGTCGAAAAGATCATTCATTTTGGGGAGCTGCTCCCAAAACAAAACATAAAATACTTACACTGTAATTTTTGTGACCGCCAAGACCCCCATGATTACTAGGTCTGAGATCCCAAGACTCCTTTGTGAGTGATGCCCAGTTCGCGCATGCGCACTCATGCTCCATTAATTCTCTAGGGGACACAGTGAAGTGCAGCAGCGGGCATGGGTGACCTGCAATCTGATTTATTGAAACCAGGACCCCAATATTTGATTAAGTACTAGGTCTGAGATCCCGAAAATCTTGTACAAGTGGTGCCCTGGTCGCGCATGCGCGCTCATGCTCCATTCATTCTCTAGTGGACATACTGGAGTGTAGCAGCGTGCGTGGGAGACCAGCGATCTGATTAAATGGGACCAGACCCCAATATTTGATCACTTGGTCTGATGTCCTGAGACTCCTGTGTGAGTGGTACCCAGGTCGCGCATGCGCGCTCATGCTCCATTCATTCTCTAGGGGACATAGTGGAGTGCGGCAGTGCGTGTGGGTGACCGGCGATCTGATTAAATGGGACCAGACCCCAATATTTGATAACTTGGTGTGATGTCCTGAGACTCCTTTGTGAGTGATGCCCAGTTCGCGCATGCGCACTCATGCTCCATTAATTCTCTAGGGGACACAGTGGAGTGCAGCAGCGGGCATGGGTGACCTGCAATCTGATTTATTGAGACCAGGACCCCAATATTTGATTAAGTACTAGGTCTGAGATCCTGAAAATCTTGTACGAGTGGTGCCCTGGTCGCGCATGCGCGCTCATGCTCCATTCATTCTCTAGGGGACATAGTGGAGTGTAGCAGCGTGCGTGGGAGACCAGCGATCTGATTAAATGGGACCAGACCCCAATATTTGATCACTTGGTCTGATGTCCTGAGACTCCTGTGTGAGTGGTACCCAGGTCACGCATGCGCGCTCATGCTCCATTCCTTCTCTAGGGGTTATAGCGGAGTGCAGCAGTGTGCGTGGGTACCATCGATCAGATTAAATGGGACCAGGACCCCAATATTTGATTGACTTTTAATGTTGGGAATAACCCTTTAAATTAGGGGCCACCCATTTCCCAATCTATAGAATAGCAGTTACACCCATTTCCAAGCAGGCGCGGCAGTAACTACCCGGATGCTTTGTGACAACCCTACCACCAGTAGGGCTATGCCGGACAGAATAGAAAGCGGTGACCCCCGATGTCCGTCTTGGAGGCATTGAGTGGGTGAGACTTTCAGAAATGCCTCCTGTCCGATGCCTATATGGCCATAATACTAATCAAAAAAGTTAATAACTTTTACAGGTTGAGTTTTATGATTTTTAATAATTTGATAACTTGTCTTAAAGGGCCCGGTGGTCCGCAGGAGGCCGGTGCCGGGCTGAGAAATGCACAAGCAGAACGCAAAAGATGATCATAAAAGAGGGCAAAAAGGTGAAGGAAAGGGTTCGGTCGGCGGCTGGCACACGAATATATCAGCCTTGCAAATTGAAATAGGGACAGATATGAAGAGAAATCCTGGGGATTATAACAGAGGATTGTTCCAGCCATAGAGGGGGGGGTGGATTTTCAATAATGGGAGTGGGGGGATGAGATATGGACGGGGTGTGTGGGGGGAACATGACCTTAAAACCACATAATCTTCTTTGAAATATAACAGGGACAGCACTATCCTAATGCCGCCTTTTCATATAAAATCGGGTCCCAATCATGCAGATTAAAAAGAAAAAACATCAAACTAAGACTGTAATATTGCTAAATCACAGGAGACATCTGTGGACGTGGCCACCTGCTACCAGACCGGGACCTGGGAGATCAACCGTCCTCCGAGCGAGCGGAGGCAGCACGGATGGACAGCAGATATATACTACATAAAATAGGAAAAGAAGCCAGATGATACAGATATGTTACGTTACTCACATGCACATGCACCCACAGCCATAACGTTAAAACCACCGACGGGTGAAGTGAGAACAACCCATGATAATAGCAACTGTAAGAGGTGGGATACATCAGGCAGAAAGTGAACAGTCAGTTCTAGAAGCAGAAAAATGAGCGAGTGCAAGGATGTGACAAGGGCCAAACTGACGGCTAGCCGACCGGATCAGAGCCTTTCCAAAATGGATGGTCTTGTGGGGTGTTAACGATACACAGCAGGGCGTGTGGGGTGTTCCCGATGTATGGCGGGGCGGAAGGAAAGTTCCCAGTGTACGGCGGGGCGTGCGGAAAGTTCCCGGTGTACAGCGGGGCGAGCGGAATGTTCCTGGTGTACAGCGGGGCGTGCGGAATGTTCCTGGTGTACAGCGGGGCGTGCGGAATGTTCCTGGTGTACGGCGGGATGAGCGGAATGTTCCTGGTATACGGCATGGCATGCGGAAATGTTCCTGGTATACAGCAGGGCATGCGAAATGTTCCTAGTGTACAGCGGGGCGAGCGGAATGTTCCTGGTATACGGCGGGGCGAGTGTAATGTTCTTGGTGTACAGCGGGGCGAGTGTAATGTTCCTGGTGTACGGCGGGGCGAGTGTAATGTTCCTGATGTACGGCGGGGCATGTGGAATGTTCCTGGTGTACGGCGGGGCGAGTGTAATGTTCCTGATGTACGGCGGGGCGAGTGTAATGTTCCTGGTGTACGGCGGGGCGAGTGTAATGTTCCTGATGTACGGCGGGGCGAGTGTAATGTTCCTGGTGTACGGTGGGGCGAGTGTAATGTTCCTGGTGTACGGCGGGGCGAGTGTAATGTTCCTGGTGTACGGCGGGGCATGTGGAATGTTCCTGGTGTACGGCGGGGCATGTGGAATGTTCCTGGTGTATGGCGGGGCGAGCGGAATGTTCCTGGTATACGGCGGGGCGAGCGTGATGTTCCTAGTATACGGCGAGGCGAGCGTAATGTTCCTGGTATACGGCGGGGCGAGCGTAATGTTCCTGGTATACGGCGGGGCGAGCGTAATGTTCCTGGTATACGGCGGGGCGAGCGTAATGTTCCTGGTATACGGCGGGGCGAGCGTAATGTTCCTGGTATACGGCGGGGCGAGCGTAATGTTCCTGGTATACGGCGGGGCGAGCGTAATGTTCCTGGTATACGGCGGGGCGAGCGTAATGTTCCTGGTATACGGCGGGGCGAGCGTGATGTTCCTCGTATACGGCGAGGTGAGCGTAATGTTCCTGGTATACGGCGGGGCGAGCGTAATGTTCCTGGTATACGGCGGGGCGAGCGTAATGTTCCTGGTATACGGCGGGGCGAGCGTAATGTTCCTGGTATACGGCGGGGCGAGCGTAATGTTCCTGGTATACGGCGGGGCGAGCGTAATGTTCCTGGTATACGGCGGGGCGAGCGTAATGTTCCTGGTATACGGCGGGGCGAGCGTAATGTTCCTGGTATACGGCGGGGCGAGCGTAATGTTCCTGGTATATGGTGGCGCATGTGAGATGTTCCTGGTGTATGGGAGGGTGTGGGATTTTCCTGGTGTACGGCGAGGCATGTGCGGTGGTCTTGGTGTATGGCGGGTTGTATGAAATGTTCCTAGTGTATGGCGGAGCGTGAGGTGTTCCTGGTGTACGGTGGGGCATTGTGGGATGTGCCCGGTACACAACGGGTTCCCGGTACATGTTAGGTCATTTCAAAGTTTCCCGGTATAAAAATATAAGTGTTTACTAATAGTGGTATAAGGAAGGACAGTCAATGAACCTGTTGGATGTCCGAGGCTCATAAGTGCCCACCTTGTAGTTCCTGGTGGCAGCGCCTCTTTTCCAGGATAACGCTTGGTCAGGGATTATTTGGAGAATATGACAGAGTTCAAGGTGATGATTTGTCTCAAACAAGTCCGATCCATGGAGGATGCACCAAGTAAAGCACAGGATCTGTTGCTAAGGTCTTGTTGGTGGATAAGAAGGACAACCTTTGAGGTCTAGTGGAATCCGTCTTGGTAGGTCAGAGCTGGTGGCACAATGACGACCTATATCATCTTATTTTAACGTTATGGCTGGTCACACCCAACAAACGCGTATATTGGACCCAGTTCTTGACTTGACCTCTTAAGCTGCAAATGTGAGTGAAATCTATTGCCATTTCCGTCCGAGGGGGAATAGCCCGATTGTCGTTTCCGTTATTGGGATTCTTATTCTGTAGGTCACACACTTCCAGAATCTGATTTGCATTCTTGCTCCTTTAACGCTCCGACTCTCCTACTTCCAGGACTAACCTCCTATGTTGCAGTTATTACAGCTGATAGGACGTTGTTGAGGAAACAAGCGGCTGAAGGAAGTGAAACCGGTAATAGAGATGGGGGAAGGTTACAATCCGACCCCCTCCTCTCTCATTACCAGGCTGACAGTAATTACCCCTCTCACACGCGCTGACTGACGCCGAGCCTTTGTCTCTGCACTGTGCCATACATTAACACCTTCGCTGCACAAGTCTCCGGCTATAGGATGTGCTCAAAAGTGCCCAACAATAGCCCCGGAGATGTCGAGCGCAACGCACAATTCACAAAAACTCTCACTGTAGAAGAATTCTGCATTCTAGAATGCAAAAGGTGTAAAACTACAGAAACATTTGCTCTTTGATGACGTTTCTTTGGGGCATTTTGTGCATGAGATTTGGTAAGATTTGGTAATACACCACGATCTGCAAAATGGCATCGAAAACTCCACTGGATCAGTCCCATGTGGATGGGATCTTGTATCCTTTATTTCAAAGTAATAAATCTGCAACATTTTTGTAGAGTAGTTTGCACAATTTGGATAAGATTGGTTCAAATCTCAAAGCTGTAGAATGGACGCCTGCAATTCCGGGACAGAAATTCCCCAACGCATCAGTCTCATGCGGACGAACGCTATCATTTCCTAAATTTAATGGAAGGGAATCTACAACAGTTCCTTGGCCAAATCCACAGTTAACTGCTCAAAGACTGATGATCCAGGTTTACCACCCACAAATCCATAGTGAAAAGTCCCCTAAATATCAGTGGTTGTACCCTAAATTCCATGGAAGGCTTCAGTACCAAGCACAATAAGGTGCAAAAATGTAAAAATGTAACCATGGTCATCTTAGAAGGACAAAATAGAAGAAGTAGAACGTCTGACAACCCGTTCAGAATAGAGATGAAGTCCAACATCAGTAGCATCCTACTTTGGAGACATTCTGAAGAGCATTTCCTAGATAATGGGAGAAAGAGGCAGCAACCTTGGAAGCCAAGACTCATTTTTTTTGCCATCTTATATTCTCTTTATGCAGGAAAATAGTTAGTCGGCAAGAAACATAAAAGGGTTCAAGGTGATGAAGGTGATTGTCTCCAAATTCTCCAGATCTCAATCTGATCAATCAACTGTGGGATGTGCTGGAAAAAAAACAAGTCCGATTCATGGAGGTCGTTCCAGGCAACAAACGGGCAGAAGTGCTGCCGGATAATACAGGTCACCATCAAAAGTCTTGCGGAGTTCATGCCTCGATGGTGTACAATAACGACCTACATGACACATCTTTGATAAGGAATACCATTTTGGACAGAAGATAGGGTAGAGTAGATGTCTAAAGGGAACAGAAAGAGGGAAAAATACCAGGATCTTTGGTCTGGGGTGGAGCCATAAAAGGGGCATGATATGATCATGACTTTAGGACCTCTTGTAGTTAAAACTTTTAGGAACCCGGGAGATTTGTCAACTCTTCCTAGAGTTTAGATGGTCTCCTCGTGTTCCGAAAGCATTCGGAACAGGGGAGATTTGTCAACTCTTCCTAGAGTTTAGATGATCTCCTCGTTTTCCGAAAGCCTTGGAACGTGGGAGATTTGTCAACTTTTCCTGGAGTTTAGATGGTCGTCTCATTTTCTGAAAGCCTCGGAACATGGGAGATTTGTCAACTGTTCCTAGAGTTTAGATGGTCTCCTCGTGTTCCGAAAGCCTCGGAACGCGGGAGATTTGTCAACTCTTCCTAGAGTTTAGATGGTCTCCTCATTTTCCGAAAGCCTCGGAACGTGGGAGATTTGTCAACTCTTCCAAGAGTTTAGATGGTCGTCCCATTTTCTGAAAGCCTCAGATGATTTTGTAGTGTTTTCAAATTAGGGATTATGAAAAGAGCTTGCTTACACCAATCGAATTGTTGTTTAGGACTGAATTGAATTCCACGTTCCCAGATCTTGTAGGCTGTAGTTGTAGTATTTCCAGTACAGAATCAGATACCATTAAAATATACAAAAAAAAAATATGGCAGAATCGTACCCAAGAACATGGCTGAAATGGCATTGTGCGTCAACGGCCCGGTGTAAAGCACAAGACGTGAACTGTTCTTTGAAGAGCACAATGATGTAAATGAACACTGAACCTGACAGTGGGAAGTGAGAAAAGGCAAAAATTAAAGCGTGTGAATTCCAATTTACGGTTCTGATTAAATTTAGCCCGTAGGCTGCTAATGTATATTGAGCGGCTCTGATAAATGTCAGCAGATCTACAAGGCGCATACTAAAAGATTGCCAATCCTCCATGGATGAATATTTTGGCGTTTTTGTTATTTTTTTTTTCTATTGCAAAAAAAAAACAACATTCAGAACCTAAAATATAGAGTACATAACACACTGATCTCTGGCGCCTACTCTTCTAGTCTTGTCCAGTGGTCTCCTCCCAGTCTATGTGGTCCTCCTGGTCAGACCGCTGCAGCCAATATGACTGTAGCAATGACACCGAGCATCTGTCATGCCCCGACCCCTATTGGGCAAGGGAATTGGCGCCCAGCACGTGGCTCCATACGGTCTGCTCACCCCACTGTCCTTCTATATAGGGTAGTCACTTGGATTGCAGTCCGAGATACTCCACCAGCTTTCTGCCTGTGGTCTGCTCATCCAGTCGAGAGGCACGCGTGCACTGAACAGGTCTTCCAGGACCTTCCTTAGGCGACGCCCGCAATATCCTGCTATAATTTAAAGGTCCGGTACACCTTTAACTGTAAGTGCTTCTCAGCCTGTTGCAGAGAGGCTCTGGGCATATAAGGGATCCTCACCTTCTGGGAGGTGCCTGAGCAACGTCTTACTGTCCCTTAGAGTGGTGTTGCTTCCAGTCAGGTCTTTGTCCCCTGCCAATGTTTTACAGTGTTCCTATTCCTAATCTCTGTACCTGGTCTCCGCTCAGAGCCGGCCGTGCCAGTCTGCTCCTCCAGTCCTTTCCTGGGTCCCTGTACTCCACTGAGTCCATACATGTCCGGCCGTGACCTCTCCGCTTCAGCTCGCTGGATTGGATCAAGCACCGACAGATGAGGTCCTTACCGAGTTTCATCCTCCTACTACTGGGTCTAGACCTGGCTCGATGTTACCATCTACCTCCACTTTAGACCGGACTTCACTGGTGCTCAGGTTGTACGTGTTTTGTATTGTCACTATGCCATACCTATGGGTATTCGCACTACTCCTGTGTTGCACTCTGGACTCTACCATAGGGCCCTGTGTTTGGCGCTGGTCGCGCTCTGATCATTAAAGTCCTTTCCTTCCCTCAAGCTTTGTCCGAGTCCTTCTCTGGGGTCAGCTGCCATGGTCCTCTGTGGTCCTGTGGATTGACTACTGTGCTCCCGCATGGGTAGCACAACAGCCCCACTGAGGCCAGTGATTGGGTGAATGCAGAAGAGGAGGCTGGTGGAGAACCTGTAAAGGGGGTGGGGGGGAAGGTTGGGTACATTTCATCATTTCATATTTATACTTTTAAGCAATCCGAGCTGTTTCTGGACAAATAAAATGCAGAAGTCGACACATCCTTTACTTATAAAGTGAATCAGAATTCATTAGACAGAAGGAAGATCGGCTTCAAAAAACATTTCAAAGACTTGTCAGTTGTGTGTATGTAATGCATGAATAAAAGGGTGTAATGCTCAATTTCTCCTGTAGGGGCGCTGCAGGGGAATTAAGCAAGTGGTGTTAGGTTTTGGAAACCCCAAAAAAAAAAAAAAAAGGATGGGTTTCCCAAAGAAGATAACCCCCTTTATAAAGTTCATTGAGCCCACAAAAATGAATGATTGCATGCCATCTAGAACAACGTTGTTGGCTGTTGGTCAAGATTCTCCAATTCTCACAATGGTAGCATGTGTCGTCATATATCAAATGGTTCTCGGCTGACATTAGTACAGAGCAGAACAGCAGTAGACCAGAGGTCCAATGTCAATGATCATGGTCCAACTCATACCTGAGGACAGATGTTCATGAAGGACAGAATGATGGGGCTGATTGACTTCAATATGCCCAATCCTTTTGTGCCCGCTACAAGTGTGTGTATGACTGAATTTCAGCAATATAAAGTGTGCGGTCAGCTTAAAAATGGCTTTAATTTTAAAAAGCATAATTACAAATTCATTATGAATGGGTAGTCTAAAGCCCCATTTACACCGGGCGATTTTTGCCTACAATTTCACGCCGATCACCAATATGCAAGAAGATCAGCGCTTCTTTAATAGCTCATTCAGATGGCTGATGTAAAATGTATAGGGTCAGAACAATTGGTAATACTGTCCCTATACACAATGCACAAAAGGCAAAATTACATGGAATCATGTCTCACCTATTATGAGGATATACTGGGTCACAGGAACAAGAAAATATTGCTCATTTGTTGGCTAATTGCAGACAAGCGTGATAAACTCGTTTGCAGATTATCAGCCTATGAAACTGAGCCTTAAAGTGAATCTGCCACTTACTAAAAAAAAAAAAAAAAAAGAAATTTAGTTTAATACTTTGTAAAAAATAATCTCTTCACTTTCCTGATTCTGAGCCTTTTTTCCGTTTTGCTCTACGTCACTGCACTGCAGAGATATTCACATGTTACTTTTGAAGCTTGGTATGTGAAATCTCGGCTTACAGACCGACTGTGGTTTCCTTCAGAGTCTTCCCTAGGGGCGTGTCCTGTCACCTCTCACTCCCAGACACAGCCAGTCAAAGCTCAGCAGCGTCTCAGTCTAGATCAGCCGCAAAGCTGTGATTGGCTGTGTCTGGAGGGAGGGGTGAAAGAGCACGCCCCCCAGTGAAGACACTGAAGGAAAACGCAGCTGGACTGTAAGCAGAGATTTCACATACTGAGCTTTAAAAGCAACAAATGTGAATATCTCTGCAACGCAGGGACGTAACACAAAACGGAAAACAGCGGCAAAATCAGGGAAGCTCAGAGATGTTATATTATATATATATACATATACATACATATACATACACATATATACATACATACATATACATGGTAAGACTACAAATATTATATATATATATATATATATATATATATATATATATATATATATCTATACACACACACACACACACACACACACACACACATATACATACATACATATACACAGTGCCTACAAGTAGTATTCAACCCCCTGCAGATTTAGCAGGTTTACACATTCGGAATAACTTGGCATTGTGACATTTGGACTGTAGATCAGCCTGGAAGTGTGAAATGCAGCAAAAAAGAATGTTAGTTCTTTTTTTTTTTTTATTTTTAAATTGTGAAAAGTTTATTCAGAGGGTCATTTATTATTCAACCCCTCAAACCACAAGAATTCTGTCTGGTTCCCCTAAAGTATTAAGAAGTATTTCAGGCACAAAGAACAATGAGCTTCACATGTTTGGATTAATTATCTCTTTTTCCAGCCTTTTCTGACTAATTAAGACCCTCCCCAAACTTGTGAACAGCACTCATACATGGTCAACATGGGAAAGACAAAGGAGCGTTCCAAGGCCATCAGAGACAAGATCGTGGAGGGTCACAAGGCTGGCAAGGGGTACAAAACCCTTTCCAAGGAGTTGGGCCTACCTGTCTCCACTGTTGGGAGCATCATCCGGAAGTGGAAGGCTTATGGAACTACTGTTAGCCTTCCACGGCCTGGACAGCCTTTGAAAGTTTCCACCCGTGCCGAGGCCAGGCTTGTCCGAAAAGTCAAGGCTAACCCAAGGACAACAAGGAAGGAGCTCTGGGAAGATCTCATGGCAGTGGGGACATTGGTTTCAGTCAATACCATAAGTAACGTACTCCACCGCAAAGGTCTCCGTTCCAGACGAGCCCGTAAGGTACCTTTACTTTCAAAGCGTCATGTCAAGGCTCGTCTACAGTTTGCTCATGATCACTTGGAGGACTCTGAGACAGACTGGTTCAAGGTTCTCTGGTCTGATGAGACCAAGATCGAGATCTTTGGTGCCAACCACACACGTGACGTTTGGAGACTGGATGGCACTGCATACGACCCCAAGAATACCATCCCTACAGTCAAGCATGGTGGTGGCAGCATCATGCTGTGGGGCTGTTTCTCAGCCAAGGGGCCTGGCCATCTGGTCCGCATCCATGGGAAGATGGATAGCACGGCCTACCTGGAGATTTTGGCCAAGAACCTCCGCTCCTCCATCAACGATCTTAAGATGGGTCGTCATTTCATCTTCCAACAAGACAACGACCCAAAGCACACAGCCAAGAAAACCAAGGCCTGGTTCAAGAGGGAAAAAATCAAGGTGTTGCAGTGGCCTAGTCAGCCTCCTGACCTTAATCCAATTGAAAACTTGTGGAAGGAGCTCAAGATTAAAGTCCACATGAGACACCCAAAGAACCTAGATAACTTGGAGAAGATCTGCATGGAGGAGTGGGCCAAGATAACTCCAGAGACCTGTGCCGGCCTGATCAGATCTTATAAAAGACCATTATTAGCTGTAATTGCAAACAAGGGTTATTCCACAAAATATTAAACCTAGGGGTTGAATAATAATTGACCCACACTTTTATGTTGAAAATTTATTAAAATTTAACTGAGCAACATAACTTGTTGGTTTGTAAGATTTATGCATCTGTTAATAAATCCTGCTGTTGTTTGAAGTTTGCAGGCTCTAACTTATTTGCATCTTATCAAACCTGCTAAATCTGCAGGGGGTTGAATACTACTTGTAGGTATAATATATATATATTTTACACATATGTACACACACACACACACATATATATTATATATATATAAATAAATAAATAAATAAATAAATGGTTGTATGGCTTCAGTATCAGAATACAGAAAGAAAAAAAATGGAAATGTTCTATACTACATTTCATACTTTTCACTTATGAAGTCACTAATCACGCTGCGGCCGTCATCTTGTCTACTGCTGTAGTATATCTGTATATATTTTGGAGTATAGGAACAGTTACATTGTATGATAAATACGCGGATTGTGACTAATTTCAGAGGTTTGTCTCTAATCGCCATTGTGCTGTAAACGCCGGACATTGTATCCGTCTTCTGCCTCGGTATAAAGATATTCCTGGTTAACTCAGCGAGGAGTTTTGTTATACGCCGTGTAGGTAGACTCGTCCTTTCTGCTTCCCTTCCATTCTTCACCTTTCATTTCTATATAAATGTGAATTGTATAGCCGGAGGTACAGTGAAAATCGTGAACACAGAAGCGGAGATCCAGAACGACAGGAGTAACAATGGCTGTTGTTCAATATGGGGATACACCGAGCCCGCAGCATTGTTACAGAAAATAATGAAGGCATCTCTGCCGCCCGTAATAGATACATTGTAAAGTAATTAAAGCAAAACTCTATGCAAACGATGCGTCAGCCGCGTCCTACAAGATGGGAGAGCGTCAGTCCACTTCTCAGGGGATACGGTGGTGAGGTTTCCGAAATTTGGAAAAGTAAAAAGGCAGTTCCCACCTTCAGAGGTCATCACATACCAAAGGTTAAGCAATAAGTTGCAGCTTTACTGGGGGTCACAATGGTCTCTGACCTCAACCATCCCAAAAACAGGGCTCTACAGTGCCTCATGGAGCGTTTGCCGGATCGGGGCACCACCACTTTGAAGTTTTTGCATTGGGACCCATGAACTTCAAGTTACGTCACTGGGTACCTGAGAAGGAAAAGACTGAAGCCCCTTTAATTTTTATTACATCCTCCAGGTCTTACCTCCTACCAAAGTGCTGGTTGACATAAGGCTGGCGCTCATCAATGACACATATGTTTATTAGCGACACTACTTAGATTCAAGCAATAGGACATTCATTGAAAAAGGTGGAACATCCCTTTAATAAGAGTCTTCCAGTTTTATCATCATTTAGGGAAACTTGCGATGGGTATTAAAAAAAATTTTCCTCAAAATTTGAAAATCATAGCCATCCATGGATTGTGTCTGGTATTGTAGTCCCACCGCATTGGAGCAAGTCTGAGGTGCAGTACCACCTACAACCTGTGGACAAGTGTGGCACTGTTTTTTAGAATAGAGCAACCACATTTTCTTACCCTTGACGTGCTATTTAATCCAAGACCAGCATAATGAAGAATCCTAGATTCCAGGGATGTGTCACTTGCTCAGCAGCTTGCTGTAGCTAGTACAATCAGTGTTTTATCAGCAGGAGATTATCATTGCAGGACTAAGTTTCTCATGCCAGGCAATCTGTCTAACCCCTCCTCCACCACTGACTGGGGCAATGTGTACATTGTACATTGAGTATGCTGCCAATCAGTGGGGTTTTACAGAGCACAGCATTGCTACATCGACAGCAAATAGATTTAAAGGGAACCTGTCACGACTTTTTTGCCCTATAAGCTGCGGCCACCACCGGGCTCTTATATACAGCATTCTAACATGCTGTATATAATAGCCCAGGCCGGGGGTATAACATAAAAACCACTTTATAATACTTACCTAACGGTCGCGTGGTTGGCCATTTGGGTGTCTCCGTTGTCCGGTGCCGGCGCCTCCTCTTTCGGCCATCTTCGTCCTCTTTCTGAAGCCTGTATGCATGACGCGTCCTACGTCATACACACTCGCCGGTCCTGCGTAGGCGCACTACAATACTTTGATCTGCCCTGCTCAGGACCTGAATGCCGGCGAGTGTGGATGATGTCGGACCCGTCATGCACCGCAACTACAGAAGGAGATCAAAGATGGCCAAAAGAGGCGACGCTGGGAACCGGACAACAGAGACGCCCATTAGGTCCACCGCGCGACCGTTAGGAGTGTTCTTTATGTTATACCCCCGGCCTGGGCTCTTATATACAGCATGTTAGAATGCTGTATATGAGCCTGGTGGTGGTGGCCACAGCTTATAAGCCGAAAAAGTGGTGACAGGTTCCCTTTAATAAGAGACATCACTGGAATCGGACTCTCTGCCCCTACATCATGCTACTCTCAGATTACATAGCAAAAATCTTCCCTGGAACTGAGCATTTCTAGTTGCCTGCTGCCGCCGGCACCGAGAGTAGCTGATCGGTGTGGGCGACCGGTGTCGGATCTTGGTCGATCAGACATTGATGACCTATCCTAAGGATAGACCATCAGTGTAAAAGTAGTGGACAACCTCTAAGATCAAAGGTCAGACGGCACATACGGATCCCTTGTCAGATGACTATAAACAAGTCATGCGCCCCACGTACAGATCGCTGCCAGTTTATGGAATCACAAAGTTTTGGCCAGAAAGTGTTGATCCCGATTGTGCCGCCCCTGTAGCAGTCGAGCCGCTCAGATCCGGGGTTTGCTGTGGCTCGAGGGTCTCCGGACCCAGGGGCTTGCGGCCACTTCAAATTAAAAAGGGGGTATATTTACAGAGGATAAGAGTTCGTGACGCCACCCGTAGTTCGCGGTAAGGGGAGTACCGCCACTGCCGATGGGAGTACCCGGGGGAGATGGAGTGGGGCAGCCAGATGACGTTTCCCTCCACAGGTAGGGGAGGCCCCGGGACTCTGGATGGTGAGAGGTGGTGTAGGGGAGCGTAGTGCTGGTTGGAAGCAGGGGAGGACAGCGTACTCACTCAGGCAGTGCTGGTAGTGATGCGACCTCTAAGCAGACTCTGATAACAAGGTAAACCAAGTCTCTGGGTGCCGTTGCCCTTTTGGGGGGAGCTCGTCCGGGTATCCGTCCCCTCTGGTACTGCCGGATGGCTCGGAGTCTGCCTCAGTGCACAATTAGAAATGTTCTGGTGGCACGTTGGCTTAAAACTGTCCGAGGCCCGCTCCCTACTTGTTGGTAGTGGAGCTGCGCTCTCAAGAGCTCACGTTTGGGATTTCCACGGGCAGCGTGGGTTGGAAAGCCCTATCCCCCTTGTTGCGCTAGTGCCACCGATCTCTGAACTTCTTGGGGACAGTCGATAGAGTCACTATCCTCCACAGGTTAATTGCCGGGTTGCCTGAAGATACTCCCGACCTAGGGTCCTGTAACCCTCCGTGCTTTCGGTCCCAGACCAGTTATTAGGCTCGAGATGCTGACCGTCCTCCAAGACCGGGTCTAGACTCCCAGCCTCAATATCCTGCCACCAGGTCTCCGACTCCTCCGGGCACAGATCACCGTCTGCAACCCAACCTGCCACAAACAGGGAGCCACCACTCCCCAGCTCTTCACTTCTTGAGGGCTACTACTGCTCTGTCTACGTCCCTCCCACCAGTCTGCCTGACCCCTAGGTGGGCGGCCCTCTTCCAGCTCAGCAGCCCACAGGTGTGCCTGACAGGGTGTGGTGTGAGGTGTGGTTGGGACTTGGACGCTGATGGAGGCAGTACCATAGGTTGGGAACCCAGAACCATGAGGGGTTGAGTCCTGCACCAAAGGTTAGAAAGTGCAGTACCCTGTCACGCCCTGACTAGTCCAGGGGCGTCACATGATGAGGTCTGAGTGTAGGGATTTGTGCACCAATATTTATGAAAAAGTGGAGTAAGCGTTGTTAGAGCGGGCCAGGTGGACGGTAAACCTGACAAAAGTCACCACCTTTAAGTTCCTATGAGTTGTGCAAACATTTTGCAACACGTCACACAGTTTTACAACAGAAAATGAGCAGAAACTTCTTGATGAATTGGTCCCTTAGTGCGACGTTTAGAAATCCAAACTCAAGTCAAGTGACAGCTTCGGAACGGGTCAGAAGTGAACACAAAAGATGTCCAACCCAATGTATGCAGAACCATAAAGGTGGCCACAAATGTGAAGATAAGGCCGGTGCCACACTTGCGAGTGCCGCACGAGTCTCGCGTTGCATCACCCGTCATAGACGCACACTATCCTCACAGGAGCAGGTCGGTTGCATGTGTGACGCCCAGGTAGTCCCATGCACACACACACACCCTCCCTAAAAAGGTGACAGCAGCCAAACTTAAAAACCTTGTCACCACCCTCCAGGTTTGATGTCCACACCAGGGGGGGTGGAGCCAGGCGGTTGGCTCCGCCCACCGAGGAGTTCACAGGCCTGGAGGCGGGAAAACACAGACACAAGTTCAGTGCGCAGAGTAGTCTTGACAGTGAAGGAGAGAGGTTGAGTTCAAGTGCTCATCTACTCAGGTGGCTGGGTTGGAGACCAGGCACCTTTGGCAAGGAGGCAGACTGTGGTGGCCGCCTGCAGGAGCTGGCATTACAGCCGGTGGAACCATAGGGACCGGGGTCGGGCAGTGGCCTGCCGGTACCGAACCGGGGAACCGATTGGAAACCGGAGCACCAGGAGGGGTACTCAGACCCAGTACGAAGCCCCGAACCGACAGGCCGAGTCAAATCAACTGACTGAGGACTGGACTTAAGGACCTATGCCACAAAAGACCCGTTAGAAGACAACAGTCCAACCATACAGTGTAAACCCACCGCCAAGGCATAGAGACCCAAAGGGCCAGCATCTGCTGGCAAACAGGGCTCTTCCGACACCCAGCAAGCCGGGGAGCGGACTACTGTTGCTTAGGACCCCCAGGTCCGTGAGAGGCTCGAGCCACCCACCGTACGAGTACGGATCGGTCGCAGCCGAGCCTGCGGGGCGGTACACATGCAGCTCTATGTAGCTGAGATGCTCCTGTCCGGAGTGTGCGGCCATGACGGGTGATGCAACGCGAGACTCGCGCGGCACTTGTAAGTGTGACACCGGCCTTAGCCCAAGTATCTGATCTCGATTTTCACAAAGTCTGGCCATACACATGAACGAGCGCTCATTCGGCTGTCACCTGTGTTTCCCAATTCCCCCTCCTACATATGAACATTCGGTTTGGTTGAGCATGCATCAAAAAGGGAAGAACAGAGAAAGACGCTGCCAAGCAGCTCTGGCGGCGACTTCTCTCTGGATAAACAAAGAGGATTTGGATTTAAAATTCTAACTGCTCGATTCTTCTCTTATCCAACATCATCTGTCGGGTAAGTCAGGAGGTCACCATTCACATTAGACTGTCAACTGAACATCAATATTGGCCGGTTTGGATGACTATAGTGCATGTGCGGCCCTAAAGCTGACTGATAACTGTTGGACAAACGAGCATTTGTCACTATCTCTACCACTGGCGGATACAGACCAAAATGAGCCCCCCGTCAAGAACCATAAATGGGACCTTTACCATCCAATAGCTCTTCATAATGCACAATTCCACCCATTTTGGAGACAGAAATGGACCCCTGAGTGGCCGCATTGGTTGTACTGACAGTATGGCCACCCCTGGTGTCTACCGATTTCGCCATCCACTTGCAGGCTCGGCCAGATGAGTTTGTGTTCGGTACTTGGCGAGGAGAGTAAGTGGCTGCTAGGGACCTTCGATTATAAATGTGTTATCTCCTGGAAGAACAGAAGGATTGACATCCAGAAAGAATCTGAAGGATTCAGCAGACTTTAAATACGCAAAAGGGCCTTGACGGGGCTGTCCAGGACCGATATAGATAACGTATCTGTAGGCTGACTTATCAATATCAGATTGGTGCTGGTCCGATGCCCGGCAGCTCTGATGGCAACTTTTCTCCTGGAAGAACAGAAGAAGGAGCAACATACAGAAAGAATCTGATGGGTTCGGCAGACTTTAAATACGCAAAGTGGCCTTGAAGGGATTGTCCAGGACGGATTTTGATAACGTATCTGTAGGAGGAGTCATAAACATCAGATTGGTGCGAGTCCGACACCCAGCACCACCCTTGATCAGCTGCTGCAGGTACAACGCCCGGCACCTCCTCCAATCAGTTGTTGGGGATCCGACGCCCGGCACCTCCTCCGATCAGTTGTTGGGGATCCGACGCCCGGCACCTCCTCCGATCAGTTGTTGGGGATCCGACGCCCGGCACCTCCTCCGATCAGTTGTTGGGGATCCGACGCCCGGCACCTCCTCCGATCAGTTGTTGGGGATCCGACGCCCGGCACCTCCTCCGATCAGTTGTTGGGGATCCGACGCCCGGCACCTCCTCCGATCAGTTGTTGGGGATCTGACGCCCGGCACCTCCTCCGATCAGCTGTTGGGGATCCGACGCCCGGCACCTCCGCCGATCAGCTGTTGAGGATCCGACGCCCGGAACCTCCTCCGATCAGCTGTTGCGAGTCTGACACCCAGCACCTCCTCCTGTCGGTTCGGGGCTTCGTACTGGGTCTGAGTACCCCTCAGCTGTTGGGGGGGGGGGGGGTTCTGTCGCCCGGCACCTCCTTCGATCAGTTGTTGCAGGTCAGACGCCAGACACCTCCTCCGATCAGCTGTTGCGGGTCCGACGCCCGGCACCTCCTCCGATTAGCTGTTGGGGGGGTCTGACACTCGCCACCTCCTTGGGTCTGATGCCCGGTACCTCTTCCGATCAGCTGTTGGGGGGGGCTGATGCCCGGCACCTCCTCCGATCAGCTGTTTCAGTCCCGACATCTCCTTGGCTCCAACGCCCAGCACCTCCTCTGATCAGCTGTGGGGGGGGGGGGGGGGGGGGTCTGGCACCCGGCACCTCCTCCGATCAGCTGTTGGGGGGGTCCGACGCAAGGCACTTCCTCCGATGAGCTGTTAGAGGTCTGACCCATGGTACCTCCTCCAATCAGCTGTTGGGGATCCGACGCATGGTACCTCCTCCGATCAGCTGTTAGGGATCCGACGCATGGTACCTCCTCCGATCAGCTGTTGGGGATCCGACGCATGGTACCTCCTCCGATCAGCTGTTGGGGATCCGACGCATGGTACCTCTTTCAATCAGTTGTGACCAGCTCTTGATGAAAATAAGTCAAGGAACCAGGTCAGCACCGTTCTGTACATTGTGCCGTGGTCATTCCCAGGTTCTGAAGATCAAATACATCTTGGATTGTTCATCTATTTCTTCGGAACACTTTACACTCTTATCTAAGAGAGGTCAAGTGGTCCATCCAAAAATGATTTTAGGACCATTTCCACCAGGCCGGTGATCAGCTGAATGAGCATTTGGATATTCCGGATCACCACGGGTTGAACTTGATGGACCCAAGTCTACCTTCAGCCTTAAACACTATGAAACGCGTGGTTATTTTAGATCCCATCTTTTATGGTTGCCTAAAAACGACTGTCTTAATGAGGGCAAGTGTTTCCGGCAATAATGACATTGTATGGGGATGAATGATCAACATCATCGCCTCCAATTCTCATCGATTAGTGTAAAGGGTCTATAAATGGGGCATCGAATTTCCTACATTGCCCATCTCTTCATGCAAGACCACCTTACCCCAATCTAGAAATAAACCTAAGAGAATCCCATCCCTCGTACCCTTCCCCCATCCTTTCCTTCCACCGAAGAACAAAAGCAATTTCTAAATTCAGATCCAAATCAAGAAAAATTTCATTTTCTAGAATCCGGTTGCCATAAAGTAAAAAGAGATTCTCGAAAGTCTCTCTGCACAAGCGCAGGAAACCTTACAGTCAGATGATACACCCCAACACCCACCCTCCGGCATCCATCTCCCCCCACCTTTCTGCATCTTATTTCTGTCGCAAACATTAACATAAACAAATGAAGTGCAAAAAAGCGACCCCTGCGCGGCACAGCCGACGTCTCCGCCAAGCTTAACCCTCTCCTGTCTCCCGAGCCTTATTACAACTCTCCGGGAACCATGAGAAAAGTAGGAAAAGGGGGAACGGGAGCCGATATTGGCAAATGGAGATACCCTTATGGGGGGGGGATGGATGGGGTTTTAGAAGGAATGGATTTAGGGAGCCCCCTACCCAAAGAAGTACCCTACTTGAGAACATTTTTTTCCACTTCGCCTAGGAAATCTGCTTAATGGCTCGATGTACGAGCGTCTCATTTGCAAGTCGAAAATAAAAAAGGATGAGAAACACAAAAGGGGGGACGGCGGGCGCGCGAGGTTGTCACTGTGGAGGGCGCGCGGGATTGTCACTGTGGAGGGCACGCGGGATTGTCACTGTGGGTTTAACGGTGCCCGATATGGAGGAATGAATTGGAAATGTAATTCGGCATCTTTTAATAAGAAGTGGGAGAGAAGGGAGTTTACAGCATCCCCCCCCCCCCCCCTCGCTCCACCTAAAATGTGGCTCTCGCTTTCTAAAGAGCAGAGAGTATCTGGCGGATTCGTCCACGCTCCGCTACATCTGGATGCGATCCGGCATGAGCAGCTCTTAAATCTGCGATGGCTTCTTATGATAAAAATGCATCGCGAGGCAAATCAAGACAAATGGCTGCCTCCCCCCCCCCCCCCCCCTCATTGACATCTCGCAGCCCTGGAAGAGTTAATGAGCTGGAGGTGCAGGAATAATTAGCGCAGCGCACAGCTTGCTCGCAACGCTTCCTAGCGGAAGGTGCAGAAACAGAGACTTATTCGGAAACTGACCCTATTTTGTCCCCCCTCTATATCTTGAGCATATGGAAGGGCAAAGAATAAGGTTAATTGAGCTAATTAGGAGACAATGAATGGGAGCCCCGGCAGAGGGATGGAAGTCTCGGACAGATAAAGAGTCTCTGAGAGCCCCAGAGGTCTGACCTACTGATTAATGGGAGCTCGGGGTCCGTCCCAGAGGGCACAAGTTACAGGGGGAGGAAGGAGGGAGCGACGGAGGGCAGAAAATTACCCCAAGCAGAACGAAACAAACAAGCAGCCTGATGAAAGCAAACCACAGAGGGACAGAAAGGTGGCATGCATATGTATGGAGGGTCGATACGCAAACACCAAAAATCACAAGACCACTGACCCCACAAAGCCTAATCCACAGAGAAGGAAGATCAATGACGAGGAAACAGAAAATGGCTCCAAGGCAATAAAGTCTATTAATGCAAATAGTGAAGAGAAGATGCAAAAGAAGGCGATTAATGCAAAATTAGAGTATATCAATATGCAGAATATATACACAGGCACACGTATGAGAATGTATAATATATATATATATATATGTGTGCGCATGTATAAGTGTGTGATATATACGTATATATATGTATTTATATGTGTGCATGCATCCATATAATGTATGATATATATATATATATATATACACACACACACACATACACACTTGCGTATAGGATCTTGTATGTATTTATTTGTGCATGTATAGGTGTGTAATATACACATGTGCGTGTATGAGTAGAGATTATATATATATATATATATATATATATATATATATATATATATATACACACACATACATATACACATATATATGTGCATGTATGCATGAGTATGATTATGTGTGTGATATACACACATACCCTTGCATGTATTTATATGTGCGCATGCATGAGCACGTGTGTGTGTAATATAGACACTTCTGCGTGTGTGGATAGGTGTGTAATATATACACATGCGTGTACGAGCATGTATATATTTATATGTGCGATTGTATATGGATGTATGTGATGTATACAAATATGTGTATATGAGCATGTATGTTTTTTATGTGTGCATGTATTTATATGTGTGATATATACACACATATGCATGTATAAGTATGTATAGGTCTTTATGTGTGTGCATATATACATGCATGTGTATGTGACCATGTATGTGTTTATGTATGTATACATGTGATATATCATTGCACTTCTATGTTTACATATTTACACATATACACACACACACATAAATACATACACACGTGTACTGATGTATACATGCATATAAATGTATGTTTATGCAATATATGTGTATATATTGGCTTGAGTGTATGTTTGGACATTATTGGGTGTGTATATATTTATACATGTATAGGTAACTATGTGTGCATGTGTATTATTTTTATATAAAGTACGTGTGTGTGCATCTTTTACATATGTGAATACATGTATGTATTTATCATATGTGTATATGTATGTAGATATAAGCATATGTACATATACGTGTGTGTGTATATATAGGCGTATACACATGCAGGTGTGCATGTATGTATATGTGTATGTATGTGTTACGTATGTGTTATGTATGTGAATACATGTTTATGTATTTGTGATAAGTGTATGCTGGTGTGTATATGTATGTAGATATAAGCATATGTGCATATACGTGTATATATAGGTGTATACACATCCAGGCGTGCATGTATGTATTTGTGTATGTAAATCTACACGGAGAGAGATCATTCTACATAGAAGAATACACAAGCAGAGCGGCCGCCTGCCATTCTGTAGACTGCAGCGACATTACCGAGAGCTAATCATTGTCTGACGGCTTATGGAGAATAATAATGTGCAGAGAAATTCATCAGACGGAGGAAAGAAACAAAACATACATACACATACATATATACACACACACACATATATATAATATACATATGTAAGTATATATATACATACATACATACATACACACACATATACATACACACCATGGGAAACACCGAAAACTTGGGAAAAAGGAGTCAATAGTCAACCCGGCTCCACCAATGACGAGAGCTGCCTGGTAACACCGCAATCAAAACTGCACGACCGGAGAAACAAGAGCTGCGTGTATATATGGCACTGACATATCCCGGAGCGCTGCACCGATGCATGGCCCTGTACTCCGCCGCTGTCTATAGATGGCCACTTATAGGGATTTATTATACTCTGCGCTCATTCCGGGCGGTGAGGGACTTCGATCTGTTTATAGAAAGGAACAGAGGTTAAAAAAAAACAAAAAAATGCACCTTTTTATTAGAAATCCTGGAAGTTTTCAGAGCGCCACACTTTCTAGGAAAACCATTAACTGACCGCCCGGCTGAATAGTTTTCCAGCGGTGATGGAAGAGATCAGCTTTACAAAACAGGAGGCCAAAATTAAAGGATCTGTGACTCCGGGGCAAGATATGGCCAAGACATTGGCACGAGGAGCAACATTTAGCATTTTCCTTGTAGGACACCAATCCACTGATGGATGAAATCGCCATGAGCCCCCCCCCCTCCCCTCCCCCACAATACCCCTGCAGTGCCATTAGTGGCATTTATAGAACTACACATATTATGGTGCATATGGATCCTACATAGCTTTACATACTAGCATTGGTTGCACCCAACCCAAAAATGTAGGATTTTGCTCCAAAGCAAAAACGTATCATCCGCAATGGAAGTCAATGGTGCGTCCGGCTCGGTGGGCGGCTGCATTCATTTTCCCAGCCCGCACCATATAGTTGGCGACTATGCTGTTGCTTGGATAGCAAATGCATGGGCACCCTTGCATTTGAGAAGAATTTGGGAGTCTACCTGTACTGATGACTGAGCACTAGGGGGCCCACTAGAGCCTTGGCTCTTAAAAGGGCAATTGGGGAAGGAGCATTTAACCCTATAAGTGAAAGGTCCCAGCAATTTCCTCGAGTTTTCCCCTGCAGGTCCGGACTTGTTGCAGGTCAGAAACAGAATCCCCGCTGTTTTGTCACCTCCTGTGTTTTCACCTCACTCCTGGCAACAGAAGCAAACCAAAGTGTGTCCCTTTTGTTAACAGAAGGCAAACAAAGGGAGCCGAGAACTTGCAGGTACCGAGCAGAGGCCAGAAGACGGGCGCCGAGCAGAGGCCAGAAGACGGGCGCCGAGCAGAGGCCAGAAGACGGGCGCCGAGCAGAGGCCAGAAGACGGGCGCCGAGCAGAGGCCAGAAGACGGGCGCCGAGCAGAGGCCAGAAGACGGGCGCCGAGCAGAGGCCAGAAGACGGGCGCCGAGCAGAGGCCAGAAGACAGGCGCCGAGCAGAGGCCAGAAGACAGGCGCCGAGCAGAGGCCAGAAGACAGGCGCCGAGCAGAGGCCAGAAGACAGGCGCCGAGCAGAGGCCAGAAGACAGGCGCCGAGCAGAGGCCAGAAGACAGGCGCCGAGCAGAGGCCAGAAGACAGGCGCCGAGCAGAGGCCAGAAGACAGGCGCCGAGCAGAGGCCAGAAGACAGGCGCCGAGCAGAGGCCAGAAGACAGGCGCCGAGCAGAGGCCAGAAGACAGGCGCCGAGCAGAGGCCAGAAGACAGGCGCCGAGCAGAGGCCAGAAGACAGGCGCCGAGCAGAGGCCAGAAGACAGGCGCCGAGCAGAGGGCCAGAAGACAGGCGCCGAGCAGAGGGCCCGAAGACAGGCGCCGAGCAGAGGGCCCGAAGACAGGCGCCGAGCAGAGGGCCCGAAGACAGGCGCCGAGCAGAGGGCCCGAAGACAGGCGCCGAGCAGAGGGCCCGAAGACAGGCGCCGAGCAGAGGGCCCGAAGACAGGCGCCGAGCAGAGGGCCCGAAGACAGGCGCCGAGCAGAGGGCCCGAAGACAGGCGCCGAGCAGAGGGCCCGAAGACAGGCGCCGAGCAGAGGGCCCGAAGACAGGCGCCGAGCAGAGGGCCCGAAGACAGGCGCCGAGCAGAGGGCCCGAAGACAGGCGCCGAGCAGAGGGCCCGAAGACAGGCGCCGAGCAGAGGGCCCGAAGACAGGCGCCGAGCAGAGGCCAGAAGACAGGCGCCGAGCAGAGGCCAGAAGACAGGCGCCGAGCAGAGGCCAGAAGACAGGCACCGAGCAGAGGGCCCGAAGACAGGTCCATGTGCATAGGGCAGAATAGGAATAGAGGGGATAAGAAGAAAGGACCCTTAGAAGAAGGGGGGGGGGGGGGGGAAATCAGCCGCAGCGGTCAGATCTTCTCCATGCTGCAGACAGTGATCAATTAAATCACATTCATTGCTTCCAAAATATGGCACAATTGCCACGCAATATGACAACTATAATCAATCGTGCACCGTGCAAATCCTCGGATTATTTATTGGATCAGTTTTAATATTGATCTGCCATTAGGCTGTAATGGTGATACATGTCACACTTTATCCGCAATATTAACATACAGACTGCAGATCCTAATTATAGGAAAACCCTGGGCTCATATACAGCATTGCTCCATCCATGGACACCTATACAATACTCTGCAAACTTTACTCCTAGACCACTGCCAGCAAGTATCAGACATCAGCCAGCAATGTATCCATCAGTATCACATGAACCATCAGCAATCTATAAATAATGAGCGTGCCCGGATCATTGTTCTGCAAGGCTGGTGATACAGTGGCACAGGGATATGAATGCAACGCCACCGCAGCTCTACAAGACATAAGAAACAAATGCATACACAGCAGTAATGGCTGCAAGTGCAACCACCACACAGCGGGAATGTCTGCATGCAAGTGCAACCAGCACACAGCAGGAGAGGCTGCATGCAAGTGCAACCAGCACACAGCAGGAGAGGCTGCATGCAAGTGCAACCAGCACACAGCAGGAGAGGCTGCATGCAAGTGCAACCAGCACACAGCAGGAGAGGCTGCATGCAAGTGCAACCACCACACAGCAGGAGAGGCTGCATGCAAGTGCAACCACCACACAGCAGGAGAGGCTGCAAGTGCAACCACCACACAGCAGGAGAGGCTGCAAGTGCAACCACCACACAGCGGGAATGTCTGCATGCAAGTGCAACCACCACACAGCAGGAGAGGCTGCATGCAAGTGCAACCACCACACAGCAGGAGAGGCTGCATGCAAGTGCAACCACCACACAGCAGGAGAGGCTGCATGCAAGTGCAACCACCACACAGCAGGAGAGGCTGCATGCAAGTGCAACCACCACACAGCAGGAGAGGCTGCATGCAAGTGCAACCACCACACAGCAGGAGAGGCTGCATGCAAGTGCAACCACCACACAGCAGGAGTGGCTGCAAGTGCAACCACTACCCAACAGTAATGGCTATAAATGCAACCACTACCCAACAGTAATGGCTATAAATGCAACCACTACCCAACAGTAATGGCTATAAATGCAACCACTACCCAACAGTAATAGCTATAAATGCAACCACTACCCAACAGTAATAGCTATAAATGCAACCACTAGCCAACAGTAATAGCTATAAATATAACCACTACATTGTAGGGTCTCCGTCTCTACTCTGCAACAGGCAATGGCACAGAATGAAGGGGCAGCCAGATCCGCTGTGCAGGAGGCAGAGCACAATCACTTTCCCCATCTAATTGCTCTGCAGCATAATAAAGATGCACATTGTGCGCGCTGCACTAACAAATGCATGACTGGAGCTTAATGTGGACATGAAATGCACAACTTTGCCTGCTCAGTGCAAGTTCTGGAAAATATAGTCCCTCAAGGGTCTTGTTAAAAAACATGAGAGCAACAAAAGTGTCCAACAATAGAAACAAGTAGACCAGAAGCAGGGACACGAGACAGTCACTCCATGTAGCAGTATTGGGTAGTAATCATCCAAGTTAGGATTCCGGTAAGATCTACTGGTCTAATTTAAGCTATATCTTTGTAAATAGAACCAAAAATTGGGGCAGTTTTACCGCAACATGTGACCGCAGCCCAATGATGATGCCTATAATGACCCTAATGCTGCCATTATACATCCTATACCCCCCATATTATACATCCTATACCCCCCATATTATACATCCTATACCCCCCATATTATACATCCTATACCTCCCATATTATACATCCTATACCTCCCATATTATACATCCTATACCTCCCATATTATACATCCTATACCCCCTGTATGGAATGTATAGTGCTGCCATTATACATCCTATACCCTCCATATTATACATCCTATACCCCCTGTATGGAATGTATAGTGCTGCCATTATACATCCTATACCTCCCATATTATACATCCTATACCCCCTGTATGGAATGTATAGTGCTGCCATTATACATCCTATACCCTCCATATTATACATCCTATACCCCCTGTATGGAATGTATAGTGCTGCCATTATACATCCTATACCCTCCATATTATACATCCTATACCCCCTGTATGGAATGTATAGTGCTGCCATTATACATCCTATACCTCCCATATTATACATCCTATACCCCCTGTATGGAATGTATAGTGCTGCCATTATACATCCTATACCTCCCATATTATACATCCTATACCCCCTGTATGGAATGTATAGTGCTGCCATTATACATCCTATACCTCCCATATTATACATCCTATACCCCCTGTATGGAATGTATAGTGCTGCCATTATACATCCTATACTCTCCATATTATACATCCTATACCCCCCATATTATACATCCTATACCCCCTGTATGGAATGTATAGTGCTGCCATTATACATCCTATACCCCCCATATTATACATCCTATACTCCCTGTATGGAATGTATAGTGCTGCCATTATACATCCTATACCCCCCCATATTATACATCCTATACTCCCTGTATGGATTGTATAATGCTGCCAGTATACATCCCATACCCCACATATTATACATCCTATACCTCCCATACTATACCTCCCATATTATACATCCTATACCCCCCATATTATACATCCTATACTCCCTGTATGGATTGTATAATGCTGCCAGTATACATCCCATACCCCACATATTATACATCCTATACCTCCCATACTATACCTCCCATATTATACATCCTATACCCCACATATTATACATCCTATACCTCCCATACTATACCTCCCATATTATACATCCTATACCCCCCATATTATACATCCTATACTCCTTTTGGTAAGTCCAGTATTGGACAGCGCTGTATAAAGTGCTCACACCTGAGTTGCATTTTTTTTTTATTAACCCTTTGCTATCTCACATGATCAAACAGGAACTATTACATGGAGGACCCTCTCCCCTCCATTGGATATTTAACCCTTCACCTTATTTTTAGTAAATATATACAATTGCCCCTCCCTGCTCATGCATTTGTGACAATCTACACTCCCCCTCCCTTTCTCCAAAATCATCAACACAAGAAATGCCACCAGCAGCAGACATATGTAATTGTGCCATAAAACACACAGAGAGCGCACAAGCCATCAATATACATGCAAAAAATGAGAATCTGCATATGCAAGCAGCAATATCCCAGGAAGCGCGTGTAAAGTGTCTGCATTGCTTGCATTGTCAACTTTCATCACCGACAGGATGCAATGTATGTGATAAACAATCAGCGCGGGCAAATGGCACCTGAGCATCCAGCCCCAGCCCCTCATCACTGCCATCAATGCACACAGCAATGTCACAACTAAAGGCAGAACTTGCAAACATCAGAGCAAAGAACCCAAAATGCCACAATAAACTCTGCTCCAAGTGTGGGAAGTGCCGCGTCCCGGGCAGCGCCGGCAGTGCCGCGGCCGCACTCACCTGTCTGCACAGAACACAGCAGGAGGAGAGTTACCAGCAACATTCCATCCAGAGAGGGGAAATGCCGGGTGTGAATCCCTCCAGAAGCCCCGAGCTCAGTGCTCAGCTCCTCTCCGCTCCGCGCAGCTCCTCCTCTCAGCACAGGCTGGGGAGGAGGGACAGGCTGAGAAAAGGCACGCGAACAGCAGAGCATGAGGAGCTGTGCATAGCCCAAAAAAGAAGACAAGCCTCATCCTCCCGACAGTCTACTGCAGCCACACGCTGGCTATAGGGCTCTCATAGAGCAGGAGCACTGACCACTGAGCAGCAGGAGCACTGACCACTGAGCAGCAGGAGCACTGACCACTGAGCAGCAGGAGCACTGACCACTGAGCAGCAGGACAACTAACCACTGAGCAGCAGGAGCACTGACCACTGAGCAGCAGGAGCACTGACCACTGAGTAGCAGGACAACTAACCACTGAGCAGCAGGAGCACTGAGCAGCAGGAGCACTGACCACTGAGCAGCAGGAGCACTGACCACTGAGCAGCAGGAGCACTGACCACTCAACAGCAGGAGCACTGACCACTGAGCAGCAGGAGCACTAACCACTCAACAGCAGGATCACTGACCACTGAGCAGCAGGAGCACTGACCACTGAGTAGCAGGACAACTGACCACTGAGCAGCAGGAGCACTGACCACTGAGCAGCAGGAGCACTGACCACTGAGCAGCAGGAGCACTGACCACTGAGTAGCAGAACAATTGACCACTGAGCAGCAGGAGCACTGACCACTGAGTAGCAGGAGCACTGACCACTGAGTAGCAGGAGCACTGACCACTGAGTAGCAGGAGCACTGACCACTGAGCAGCAGGAGCACTGACCACTGAGCAGCAGGAGCACTGAGTAGCAGAACAACTAACCACTGAGCAGCAGGAGCACTGTCCACTGAGCAGCAGGAGCACTGTCCGCTGAGCAGCAGAACAACTAACCACTGAGCAGCAGGAGCACTGTCCACTGAGCAGCAGGAGCACTGTCCACTGAGCAGCAGGAGCACTGACCACTGAGCAGCAGGAGCACTGACCACTGAGCAGCAGGAGCACTGTCCACTGAGCAGCAGGAGCACTGTCCACTGAGCAGCAGGAGCACTGACCACTGAGTAGCAGGAGCACTGACCACTGAGCAGCAGGAGCACTGACCACTGAGTAGCAGGAGCACTGTCCACTGAGCAGCAGGAGCACTGTCCACTGAGCAGCAGGAGCACTGACCACTGAGTAGCAGGAGCACTGACCACTGAATAGCAGGAGCACTGACCACTGAATAGCAGGAGCACTGACCACTGAGCAGCAGGAGCACTGACCACTGAGCAGCAGGAGCACTGACCACTGAATAGCAGGAGCACTGACCACTGAGCAGCAGGAGCACTGACCACTGAGCAGCAGGAGCACTGACCACTGAGCAGCAGGAGCACTGACCACTGAGCAGCAGGAGCACTGACCACTGAGCAGCAGGAGCACTGACCACTGAGCAGCAGGAGCACTGACCACTGAGTAGCAGGACAACTAACCACTGAGCAGCAGGAGCACTGAGCAGCAGGAGCACTGACCACTGAGCAGCAGGAGCACTGACCACTGAGCAGCAGGAGCACTGACCACTCAACAGCAGGAGCACTGACCACTGAGCAGCAGGAGCACTAACCACTCAACAGCAGGATCACTGACCACTGAGCAGCAGGAGCACTGACCACTGAGTAGCAGGACAACTGACCACTGAGCAGCAGGAGCACTGACCACTGAGCAGCAGGAGCACTGACCACTGAGCAGCAGGAGCACTGACCACTGAGTAGCAGAACAATTGACCACTGAGCAGCAGGAGCACTGACCACTGAGTAGCAGGAGCACTGACCACTGAGTAGCAGGAGCACTGACCACTGAGTAGCAGGAGCACTGACCACTGAGCAGCAGGAGCACTGACCACTGAGCAGCAGGAGCACTGAGTAGCAGAACAACTAACCACTGAGCAGCAGGAGCACTGTCCACTGAGCAGCAGGAGCACTGTCCGCTGAGCAGCAGAACAACTAACCACTGAGCAGCAGGAGCACTGTCCACTGAGCAGCAGGAGCACTGTCCACTGAGCAGCAGGAGCACTGACCACTGAGCAGCAGGAGCACTGACCACTGAGCAGCAGGAGCACTGTCCACTGAGCAGCAGGAGCACTGTCCACTGAGCAGCAGGAGCACTGACCACTGAGTAGCAGGAGCACTGACCACTGAGCAGCAGGAGCACTGACCACTGAGTAGCAGGAGCACTGTCCACTGAGCAGCAGGAGCACTGTCCACTGAGCAGCAGGAGCACTGACCACTGAGTAGCAGGAGCACTGACCACTGAATAGCAGGAGCACTGACCACTGAATAGCAGGAGCACTGACCACTGAGCAGCAGGAGCACTGACCACTGAGCAGCAGGAGCACTGACCACTGAATAGCAGGAGCACTGACCACTGAGCAGCAGGAGCACTGACCACTGAGCAGCAGGAGCACTGACCACTGAGCAGCAGGAGCACTGACCACTGAGCAGCAGGAGCACTGACCACTGAGCAGCAGGAGCACTGACCACTGAGCAGCAGGAGCACTGTCCACTGAGTAGCAGGAGCACTGACCACTGAGCAGCAGGAGCACTGACCACTGAGCAGCAGGAGCACTGACCACTGAGCAGCAGGAGCACTGACCACTGAGCAGCAGGAGCACTGACCACTGAATAGCAGGAGCACTGACCACTGAGCAGCAGGAGCACTGACCACTGAGCAGCAGGAGCACTGACCACTGAGCAGCAGGAGCACTGACCACTGAGCAGCAGGAGCACTGACCACTGAGCAGCAGGAGCACTGACCACTGAGCAGCAGGAGCACTGTCCACTGAGTAGCAGGAGCACTGACCACTGAGTAGCAGGAGCACTGACCACTGAGTAGCAGGAGCACTGACCACTGAATAGCAGGAGCACTGACCACTGAGCAGCCGGAGCACTGACCACTGAGTAGCAGGAGCACTGACCACTGAATAGCAGGAGCACTGACCACTGAATAGCAGGAGCACTGACAACTGAGCAGCAGGAGCACTGACCACTGAGCAGCAGGAGCACTGACCACTGAGCAGCAGGAGCACTGACCACTGAGTAGCAGGAGCACTGACCACTGAGCAGCAGGAGCACTGACCACTGAGTAGCAGGATCACTGAGCAGCAGGAGCACTGACCACTGAATAGCAGGAGCACTGACCACTGAGTAGCAGGAGCACTGACCACTGAGTAGCAGGAGCACTGACCACTGAATAGCAGGAGCACTGACCACTGAGTAGCAGGAGCACTGACCACTGAATAGCAGGAGCACTGACCACTGAGTAGCAGGAGCACTGACCACTGAGCAGCAGGAGCACTGACCACTGAGCAGCAGGAGCACTGTCCACTGAGTAGCAGGAGCACTGACCACTGAGTAGCAGGAGCACTGACCACTGAGCAGCAGGAGCACTGACCACTGAGCAGCAGGAGCACTGTCCACTGAGTAGCAGGAGCACTGACCACTGAGTAGCAGGAGCACTGACCACTGAGCAGCAGGAGCACTGACCACTGAGCAGCAGGAGCACTGTCCACTGAGTAGCAGGAGCACTGACCACTGAGTAGCAGGAGCACTGACCACTGAGCAGCAGGAGCACTGACCACTGAGCAGCAGGAGCACTGTCCACTGAGTAGCAGGAGCACTGACCACTGAGTAGCAGGAGCACTGACCACTGAGCAGCAGGAGCACTGACCACTGAGCAGCAGGAGCACTGAGTAGCAGGAGCACTGACCACTGAGTAGCAGGAGCACTGACCACTGAGCAGCAGGAGCACTGACCACTGAGCAGCAGGAGCACTGTCCACTGAGTAGCAGGAGCACTGACCACTGAGTAGCAGGAGCACTGACCACTGAGCAGCAGGAGCACTGACCACTGAGCAGCAGGAGCACTGAGCAGCAGGAGCACTGACCACTGAGCAGCAGGAGAGGGGAAAAGAAAGTTGATGAATTCACGATCACCAAGAGATTCCCCCAAACAATGTGCACTTGGAAAGCTGAGCAATGTCTATTGGCTTAGGAGAGGGGATATCAGACACCAGAAGGGTCATTAAATAATATTATTAGTAAAATTCTTCACACACTGCATTATTTTTTTTGCCGCTTTTTGTGCGTTTTTTGGGTGCGTGCATTTCCTTCCCCAGCAAAGTCTATGTGATTTCAGTTTTTCTGTCTGCATGTTGCAGGTTTTTTTGTGGTGACCACAAAGATGAAGCATGTCAATTCTTTCCTGCGTGTTACTGCGTTTTTCACCCATGCAATGCATTGTAAAAACACAGCAAAACGCAATGATGCAAAATGCAGCGTCAAAAAAACACTGCGCATAGCCATAACCAGAAAGAGACAGCGTTTTTGGCCCCAAAAAACACACCCGCAGCAAAAACGCATAAAAAGCAGGTGTTTTTTACATGGTTTTACCGCATTTTGCCAACGCATTTAAGTCGAATCTATTGCCTGGAAGGCTAAGGTCACATGGTGCATTTTTTACTGTGTTTTTGGTGATTTTTTTAGGTCACAAAGATGCACCTAACTGCATGCATTTCACTCTCCCAGCAAAGTCTGAGATTTCTATTTTGCTGTTTACACAATGCATTTTTTTGGCTGCATTTTTGAAGATGCGGCACGGCAATTCAGCGTTCCGCTATGTTCACACACTGCTTCTTTTCTAGCCACAAAGATGCAGTGTTTTTGACCCCAAAAAAACGCACCCGCAGGAAAAACACAAAAAAAAGCACGTGGTTTTTGACGCATTTTTACCACATTTTGACCAATGCATCTATTGACTGGAAGGGCTCAAAAATGCTGGAAAAATGCAAAAAGCATTGACATCTTAAAAAATGCAGCCAAAAAAAAATGCACTGTGTAGACAGAAAAATGGAAATCTCATAGGCTTTGCTGGGGGAAGGAAATGCATACATTGGGTGCATCTTTGTGACCTCAAAAACACAATAAAAGATGCAGTGTGAACATAGCCTTAGGCCATGTGCCCACGGGAGCTTTTTGCTGCGGAGTTTGCCGCGGAAAACCTGCGGATTTTTCTGGATTTTCCATATAAATCCGCAGGTTCTAGCACATACAGGCACTCCCCATGTTACCCTATGGGACATGGGGAGTGTCTGTGTCCATGCTGCGGAAAGTGCGGCTGCGGAATCTCCTGCGGAGAACCCTCAGCCGCACCTAACTGCATGTCAATTATTCATTCGGATTTACTTGCGGAGATCCCGGCCCTCCGCTATGGAGATAGAGGCCGGGACATCCGCAGGTAAATCGCGTGAAACTCTGCATGTTTCCCGCAGCTATTCTGCTGGGAACTCGCAGCTAAAAATAGCTGCGGATGCCGGCGGGCAGCTGCGGGAAACATGCGGCCGTACCTGCGAATATATCCGCAGGTACGAGCGTCCCGTGGGCACATGGCCTTAGGCTGCTTTCACACCTCCGGTTTGAGCACTGCGGCTCAATCCGGCTGTGAAACCTATGCAACGGATGCGGCGAAAACACCGCACCCTTTGCATAAGTTTTTACATGTGGCCCGTCCGTATTTTTCCGGTTGCGGCACGCTACTGAGCATGCGCAGTGGAAAAAACCGCATGCGGCGGCCGGATGCGTTTTTTCCGCATCGCGCCGCATCCGGCGTCCATAGGCATGCAATGAAAAATGCGCCGCAGCGGCCGGATGCGTTTTTTTTGCCGGAGCAAAAAACGTTGCAGGCAACGTTCCATCCGGCCGCGGCATCGGCTAAATCTGCCGCATGCAGCAAAAACCGGACCGAACGCAAGCCCATGCGGCACAATACGGCACTAATGTAAGTCTATGCAAAAAAAAAACGCAACCGGCGGCAAAAAAAACGGTTGCGGTTTTTCTGCAGAGCGCCGTATTGTGCCGCAGAGCAAAAACCGGATGTGTGAAAGCAGCCTTATGAGTTATCAGGTTGTAAAGGGCCCATATATTATTCTTTCACAGGACCCTTCCATATAGCAAGGTGGCAAACTGTTGACTAAAACCATTGGTGCTAAACAAGCCGCAGCCTCCAGAGAAAAGCAAGAGTAGCAAATTGTGTCCAATTTAATGATGGTGCAACTTCTGATTGCAACACCTGACTGCAATTTTGTTCTCCCACATGTGCACCTTTTCTGTTAGGCCATGTGCACACGTTGCGTTCTGCCGTGACAAATATTCTGCAGCGTTTTGTCCCTGGACGTGCGGTTCAATACGCAGCCAAAAAGCTGCGTTTTGGATGTATTTCGAGTGCACAATGGATGCAGAATTCATGCGTTCTGGATGTTGCTCTCCCATAGACAGAGAGGGAAAAGCATCCAAAACGCATAAAAGAAGTGACCTGCTGCTTTTTTGAACGCATCGATTTTGTAAGAAATTTGGCCTCCAAAACACTGCGTTTAAAAAAGCAACGTGCGCATGGAATTTGCTAAATTCTCATAGACTTTGCTGGGGACGCAGAACGCATGCATTTACGCTGCAGTTTAAAACACTGCGGAAATGTATGAAAAATGCACACGTGCGCACATAGTCTTAGACTGGGGTCACACATAGTGACGCAGCAGTGATCACGACGGGCGACCTGACCTTATCAGGATCACTGCTGCGTCGTTACATGGTCGCTGGTGTGCTGTCAAACAGGCAGATCTCACCAGCGACCAGTGACCAGCCCCCAGCCAGCAGCGACGCGTGGAAGCAATGCTGCGCTTGGTAACTAAGGTAAATATTGGGTAACCAAGGAAAGCACTTCTCTTGGTTACCCGATATTTACCTTCGTTACCAGCGTCCGCCGCTCTCAGCTGCCAGTGCCGGCTCCCTGTTCCCTGCACTCCTAACCACAGTATACATCGGGTTAATTACCCGATGTGTACTCCAGCTACGTGTGCAGGGAGCAGGGAGCCGGCACTGGCAGCTGAGAGCGGCGGACGCTGGTAACGAAGGTAAATATCGGGTAACCAAGGAAAGGGCTTCTTGGTTACCAGATGTTTACCTTGGTTACAGCTTACCGCAGCTGCCAGAAGCCGGCTCCTGCTCCCTGCTCGCTTCAGTTCGTCGCTCTCTCGCTGTCACACACAGCGATGTGCGCTTCACAGCGGGAGAGCAACGTCCAAAAAATGAAGCAGGACATTCAGCAACGAGCGGCGACCTCACAGCAGGGGCCAGGTCGTTGCTGGATGTCACACACAGCGACAGCGATGGGACGTCGCTGCAGCGTCACAGAAAATGGTGATGTAACAGCGACGTCGTTGTCGTCGTCACTATGTGTGACACCACCTTTAGGCTGCGCGCACATCAGCGGTATACTGCCGCAATGCCGGATCCATCAGAAATGCAGTACAGTTCAATACAGTGGAATTGCGGGAAGATAAGGTCACATGCGGTCACATGCGGTCACATGTGACCTTATCTTGCCGCAATTGCATTTAACTGTATTGAACTGTACCGTATTTGTGCTGGATCCGGCATTGCGGCAGTATACCGCTGATGTGAAGCCGGCCTAAAGACCGCTTTACAAGCTACGACATCGCTAGCAATCGAGCGCGAAAGCACCTGCCCCCATCATACATGTGATATCGTGTGATCGCTGCCGTAGCAAACATTATTGCTACGGCAGCGTCACACGCACATACCTTCCCTGCGACATCGCTGTGACCGGCGAACTGCCTCCTTTCTAAGGGGGCGGTTCGTTCAGCGTCACAGCAGCGTCACCGAACCGCTGCCCAATAGAAGCGGAAGGGGCGGAGATGAGCCGGACGTAACATCCCGCCCACCTCCTTCCTTCCGCATTGCGGGCAGCCGCAGGTAAGGAGAGGTTCCTCGTTCCTGCGGTGTCACACATAGCGATGTGTGCTGCCGCAGGAGCGATGAACTACTTCGTACACCGAGCAGCAGTGATATTCGAGAATAGGGGGGGATGTCACCGATGAGCGATTTTGACTGTTTTTGTGACGATTCAAAATCGCTCATAGGTGTCACACACAAAGACATCGCTAAAGCGACCGGATGTGCGTCACAAATTCCGTGACCCCAACGAGATCGCTTGAGCAATGTCGCAGCGTGTAAAGCAGCCTTTAGGCTGAGTGCTCACGATCATTGTTTGCAGCGTTTTGGACGCAGCATGCTTCAGCTGTGACCAAAACACTGTGTTGTACAGGACAAGCACAGAGGATGGGATTTCTAGAAATCATGTACTCACTGTGTTTGTTTTTCCGCAGTGAACACTGACTTGCGGTGCGTGTTCCCAGACCACAGCATGTCAATTGTTTGCTGCGGATTCATATGCGTCCTCCATAAAGAGAACACAAGCGAGAGACCGCAGCGCACTGAACCCTGATCGTGGGTACTCACAGCTGCGGTCTCCTGTGGTCTCCTGTATCTATCGCACCCATTTACTTGAATGGGTGCGAGGGATACGACTCTAGCAGAAAATCGCAGCATGCTGCCGCTTTTCTCGCATCCATCGAGATGCGAGAAAAGCTGACCAACATCTCTCCCTCATTGACTAACATAGGTCCGAGTGATATGCGAGATTTTCTCGCATTGCACTCATCCGATTTTCACACTCGTGTGAGCGTACCCTAAGGGCGGTGTCACATGCACCGATTTATCGTGCAATCGCATGAGCGATCACACCCGCCCCCATCGTTTGTGCGTCACGGGCAATTCATTGCCCATGTCGCACAAAGTCGTTAAACCCCGTCACACGCACTTACCTCCCTAACGACGTCGCTGTGGGCGGCGAACATCCTCTTCCTGAAGGGGGAGGGACGTTCGGCGTCACAGCGACATCACACAGTGGCCAGCCAATAGAAGCAGAGGAGCGGAGATGAGCGGGACGTAACATCCCGCCCACCTTCTTCCTTCCACATTGCTGGCGGGATGCAGGTAAGCTGTGTTCGTCGTTCCCGGGGTGTCACACAGAGCGATGTGTGCTGCCACGGGAACAACGAACAACCAGCGCTCAGAAGGAGGAACAGCATTATGAAAATGAACGACGTGTCAACGAGAAACGATAAGGTGAGTATTAGTATTAGTATGCATTATTTATGGGTACGTTACCATTCTGAAGCATCGAACACTGTGAATGAATAATAGCTGATGAGAGGAAAAACAGAGTTTTTTTGGGAGTTGGTCCATTCAGAAAAACATGAAAAACAAAAAGTGTTTTACAAAATAAATGAAAAATTTTTCAAACAACCCGCCGGTCGTGTGTTCAGTCTCTTCAGAGATTCTCTTTCACGTCAGGTTTGGAAAATCACCTGGAGAAGAAGAGAAGAGACGGTGGATGTCGTGTTCTCGAAGCTTCTCCTGATGGAAAACGCAGCAAACCGGACACTGTCTAATCGAGAGGCTGAAGAAACGCTTCATGACGTCACGGCAGGCACACTCCTCAGCCTGCACTTCCAGCATATGGGGGATGCGTTCTCGGAGCTTGCCCCCATATGCTGGAAGACAGAGTTGTCATGGGACCTCCTTGCCGGATTAAGGAGGGAATGAATTCTCTGAGGATTTGTTCGGATGACAGCTTTTAAACTTATATGAACCCGAATATTTTTCAGATTGGTCAGGACACGCGAGTGTCTTGTGATTAAGCTTCTTTTTGGAGCCATTTTGGTAATTTTTTACGATTTTTTTTTATTTAGTTTTTGTATTTGTGTGAAATAACCTGGTGCCTGAAGAACGGTCGAGTAACGTCTTTTAACAGGTTGGCATCTTTGGAAACCTGAAATGATCAAAAAAGGCTGAACATATGAGCAGCGAGTGATTGTTATGTAGCAGCGCATGCGCTCGTTGTTATGTAGCAGCGCATGTGCTCGTTGTTATGTAGCAGCGCATGCGCTCGTTGTTATGTAGCAGCGCATGCGCTCGTTGTTATGTAGCAGCGCATGTGCTCGTTGTTATGTAGCAGCACATGCGCTCGTTATGTCGCAGCGCATGCACTTGTTGTTATGTAGCAGTGCATGCGCTCGTTATGTAGCAGCACATGCGCTCGTTGTTATGTAGAAGCACATGCGCTCGTTGTTATGTAGCAGCACATGCGTCGTTGTTATGTAGCAGCGCATGCACTCGTTGTTATGTAGCAGCGCATGTGCTCGTTGTTATGTAGCAGCGCATGCGCTTGTTGTTATGTAGCAGCGCATGCGCTCGTTATGTAGCAGCGCATGCACTCGTTATGTAGCAGCGCATGCACTCGTTATGTAGCAGCTCATGCGCTCGTTGTTATGTAGCAGCGCATGCGCTCGTTATGTAGCAGCGCATGTGCTCGTTGTTATGTAGCAGCACATGCGCACGTTATGTAGCAGCGCATGCGCTTGTTGTTATGTAGCAGCGCATGCGCTCGTTGTTATGTAGCAGCACATGCGCTCGTTATGTAGCAGCGCATGAGCTCATTGTTATGTAGCAGCGCATGCGCTCGTTGTTATGTAGCAGCGCATGCGCTTGTTGTTATGTAGCAGCGCATGCGCTCGTTGTTATGTAGCAGCGCATGCGCTCGTTGTTATGTAGCAGCGCATGCGCTCGTTGTTATGTAGCAGCGCATGCGCTCATTGTTATGTAGCAGCGCGTGCGCTCGTTGTTATGTAGCAGCGCATGCGCTCGTTCTTTTTAGTCTTTTGTGAGTGAAGCAGAAAAAAATAAGAGTTTGTGTACACTTTCCGGAAAGAGGTTTCAAAAACTGGTGGTTTCCACTAGAAGACTCAACATTTTTGACCACCTGACAAAATCTTTGTGCACATACCCCATTAAAGTTCAGAGATGGCTAACCTTTATATCCTAAGTGGAACTTAAAGGGAACCTGTCACCAGATTTTTGGCCTATAAGCTGCGGCCACCACCAGTGGGCTCTTATATACAGTATTCTAACATGCTGTATTTAAGAGCCCAGACCACTGTGTAGAACATAAAAAACACTTTATAATACTCTCCTAAAGGGAGCTTTACATGCAGCGACATCGTTAGCGATGTCGCTCGTGAAAGCACCGGCCTCCGTCGTTTGTGCGTCACGGGCAAATCGCTGCCCGTGGCGCACAATATCACTAGTACCCGTCACACATACTTACCTTCCTAGCGACGTCGCTGTGGCCGGCAACCAGCCACTTTTCTAAGGGGGGCGGTTTGTGCGGCGTCACAGCGACATCACACGGCAGGCGTCCAATAGAAGCGGAGGGGCGGAGAGCAGCCACATGAAGGTCACACCCACCTCATTGCCGGAGGACGCAGGTACGGTGTTGTTCGTCGTTCCCGGGGTGTCTCACGTAGCGATTTGTGCTGCCTCAGGAACGACGAACAACCTTTGTCCAGAACAAGGAACGACATTTGGGAAATGGACGGCGTGTCAACAATCAACGATTAGGTGAGTATTTTGCATCGTTAGTGGTCGCTCGTAAGTGTCACACGCAACGACGTCGCTAACGAGGCCGGATGTGCATCACGAATTCCGTGACTCCAACGACATCTCGTTAGCGATGTTGTTGCGTGTAACGGAGCCTTAAGGGGCAGTATGGACTGGTCGGATGTGCAGGACCTCAATGCCGGTGAGTGTGGATAACATAGGACGCGTCATGCACCCAGGCTTCAATAGAAGGAGGACAAAGATGGCCGAAAGAGGAGGCTCCAGACCGGGAGAACGGAGACACCCATCTGACCCGTCTGCACCGCACCGCCCTTTAGGTGAGTATTATAAAGTCATTTTTACATTCTACACAGCGGCCTGGGCTCTTATATACAGTATTCTAGAATGATGTATATAGGAGCTCACTGGTGGTGGCCGCAGCTTATAGGCCCCAAATCTGGTGACAGCTTCCCTTCAATATCATTGTTTTGTATCATTGGGTTATTATTAAATACAGTAAAAAGCAATAGGATCAAGTGTGCGGGTTTGGGGAAATCTAGTAAAAAACAGCTGCCTTTTGATGTCCGACCATTCCTTAAGAAAAGGAAAAAACAGCTGTCATTCCTCAGAAAACAGTTGACATTCCTTATAGTTTTATTAATATAGTATAAGTGCGGCGGCGCCGTGCAGCACGGATTTAGCGTGTGGTTTCCTCCTGCTCCCGGGTTTTCTCTATATATAGGAATACTAGCTGTACTACCCGGCTTCGCCCGGGTTAATAACTGCTGTTAACAAAATAGAATGAATTAACAAAAATGTATTCTGCACACAAAAACCACAAAACAAATAGATATAAATGTAATTATAATGTCTGTCTCCCCCTCTGTATATATCTCTCTGTCTGTCTCTTTCCCTGTCTGTCTCTGACTGTCTCTGTCTCTTTCTCCGTCTGTCTCAATCTCTTTCCTTGTCTGTCTATCTATCTCTTTCCCTGTCTGTCTATCTCTGTCACTTTCCCTGTCTGTCTCTTTCCCTGTCTGTCTCTTTCCCTGTCTGTCTCTTTCCCGATGTCTGTCTCTTTGTCTGTCTCTTTACCTGTCTTTGTCTGTCTCTTACCCTGTCTGTCTCTTTCCCTTTCTTTCCCTGTCTGTTTCCCTGTGTCTGTCTCTGTCTCTTTCCCTGTCAGTCTGTCTCTTTGTCTGTGTCTGTCTCTTTGTGTCTGTCTCTTACCCTGTCTATGTCTGTTTCTTACCCTGCCTGTGTCTGCCTCTTTTCCTGTCTGTGTCTGTCTCTTTCCCTCTGTCTGTTTCCCTGTGTCTGTCTCTTTGTCTGTCTCTTTACCTGTCTTTGTCTGTCTCTTACCCTGTCTGTCTCTTTCCCTTTCTTTCCCTGTCTGTCTGTTTCCCTGTGTCTGTCTCTGTCTCTTTGTCTGTATCTGTCTTTTTCCCTGTCAGTCTGTCTCTTTGTCTGTGTCTGTCTCTTTGTGTCTGTCTCTTACCCTGTCTATGTTTGTTTCTTACCCTGTCTGTGTCTGCCTCTTTCCCTGTCTATGTCTGCCTCTTTCCCTGGCTGCATTGTGACATGCCAACATTCCATATAAGGGCGTGGCTGCGCATTCTTCTGAAGTTCTGGCTGCACTGTAGCTCCCAGCTCCATTCGCTTTAATGGAGGAAGGTTTCTTGTCGAATAATTGCAAAGCGCGGGGTTAAAATTTCCCCTCAAGACATAGCCTATGACGCTCTCGGGGTCCAGACGTGTGAGTGTGCAAAATTTTGTGGCTGTAGCCGCGACGGTGCAAATGCCAATCCCGGACGCACGCATGCACGCACGCACGCACACATACACACACGCACACACACACATTCAGCTTTATATATTAGATGTCATATGTGGATGATAGGAGTCCTGATCTTTCTGCGGGAAGCCGCTGACATGGGTGAGACCTTCGCACACTTCTACCTCCACATTCCTTCCTATGTATACAGTAAATACGTGGCTCGTTGTGTAAACCGCACTCACACTTTGTATGATGCACCGTAAACGTTTGCTACGGTTCGCCGCTCCATTACACATTGGGGCAGAGGTGTAAAAATCTCTGATGCCATTTACCGCGCCCTTTTTTTTTTTCTTTTCTTTTATTTCTCTCGAGGCCAAAAGTTTTCCATTTATTGGTGTGACCAAAATGTTGGTCAGTTTTTGCCTCCTGTTCACACCAGTCAATCCGATCAGGAAATGTTGAGATAACTTGAAACTCTTTGGTGCACAGACCCGAGCCCCATGTTCTCACTTGACCCAAGCAGCCGCCATTTGGGTCTGACAGCGGATGACTCCCCTGTCCCCATTTGGAACATTAGTCAAGAAAAATATATGGAGAAAAGCATGTGCTCCCCCTTCCCCCCCCCACACACACATTTCCCTCCATGGGCTTTTCTGACCTCCAATTACATTTTAATATGGAGTCGGCCCCTCTGCAGATATAATGAGTTCTGCTCATCCAGTGGTAGCTACTTTGTACGGCTCGGCATTGTGCTTGGTGATGTATGGCTCAGCATTGTGCTTGGTGATGTACGGCTCGGCATTGTGCTTGGTGATGTATGGCTCGGCATTGTGCTTGGTGATGTACGGCTCGGCATTGTGCTTGGTGATGTATGGCTCAGCATTGTGCTTGGTGATGTATGGCTCGGCATTGTGCTTGGTGATGTACGGCTCAGCATTGTGCTTGGTGATGTACGGCTCGGCATTGTGCTTGGTGATGTACGGCTCAGCATTGTGCTTGGTGATGTATGGCTCGGCATTGTGCTTGGTGATGTATGGCTCGGCATTGTGCTTGGTGATGTACGGCTCGGCATTGTGCTTGGTGATGTATGGCTCAGCATTGTGCTTGGTGATGTATGGCTCAGCATTGTGCTTGGTGATGTACGGCTCGGCATTGTGCTTGGTGATGTATGGCTCAGCATTGTGCTTGGTGATGTATGGCTCGGCATTGTGCTTGGTGATGTATGGCTCAGCATTGTGCTTGGTGATGTACGGCTCGGCATTGTGCTTGGTGATGTACGGCTCAGCATTGTGCTTGGTGATGTATGGCTCGGCATTGTGCTTGGTGATGTATGGCTCGGCATTGTGCTTGGTGATGTATGGCTCGGCATTGTGCTTGGTGATGTACGGCAGCTGCAGCGGCATAATGGGGGGCAGATGTTATACAGCAGGGGCGAGAGTCTGGGTGTTATACACCGAGGGGCCGGGGGCTCTACATTATGAGGGGGGAATATTGGCGACGGGACTAGATGTTATACAACTACAACAAGAGCAATGGGTCCAAAGGAGAACCCTGAATTCATTGGATTAGATGTGCGGCCGATACTTTTATACATATTGTGTAACTAATGGATAAATACTGTAGATCTTTGATCTTTGACGCATTGACAGGAGGACGACTTCTATTTTATAATTCTGTACATTCTATTCAGTATAGATTCTTTATGAAGGGAAATATCCTCTTCTGCACCCATAGGCTTAGGCTATGTGCACACGCTGCGTTTTTTTGACGCTGCGTTTTTGTGCGTTTTTGGCCGCTAAAAACGCACAAAAACGCACCTGCGTCGAAAAAACGCGGCAAAAAACGCACGCGTTTTGCCGCAATTTGGTGCGTTTTTTTGCTGCGTTTTGCTGCGTTTTTGCTCACTGCGTCCTTATGCGTTTTTTATCAGTGAACAAAAAAAAAAAAAGGTCTGATGTCATTTCCTTCTTCAATGTGTTCTTCATTCTCCACTAGTGTATGCAGAAGAGCAGACAGCTGCAGAACTACAAGGCTCAGCATCCTCGATCCAATAGTGTATGCAGGACAGCAGCTGTCGAACTACAAGGCTCAGCATCCTCCATCCAATAGTGTATGCAGGAGAGCAGACAGCAGCTGTCGAACTACAAGGCTCAGCATCCTCCTTCCAGGACTGTATGCAGGATTTCTTTGCCCCCCCCCAAAAAAAAAATGACGTGGGCTTCGCCATATTTTTGTATGCTAGCCGGGTACAGCAGGCAGGTACGGGCTGCCCCCAACCCCCAGCTGCCTATTTGTACCCGGCTGGGAACCAAAAATATAGGGAAGCCCTTTTTTTTTTAAATTATTTCATGAATTTCATGAAATAATTTAAAAAAAAAAATGACGTGAGCTTCGCCCCATTTTTGAGTCCAGCCGGGTACAACTAGGCAGCTGGGGATTGGAATCCACAGTGCAGGGTGCCCATGCTTTCTGGGCACCCCCGCTGTGAATTGCAGTCCCGCAGCCACCCCAGAAAATGGCGCTTTCATAGAAGCGCCATCTTCTGGCGCTGTATCCAACTCTTCCGGCTGCCCTGATGCCGGGTGGCTAGCCAGGTAATAATGGAGTTAGGGCTAGCTGTATATTAGCAGCTAGCCCTAAGCCCGAAATTCATGGTGTCACGCCAATATTAGACATGGCCACCATGAATTTCTAGTAAAGATAAAAAAAAAAACACAACACAGAAAAATATTTTTATTAGAAATAAAACACAACACAATTAGTGACTCCATCTTTATTGAAATAAACCCCCCTCCGCAGTAATCCTGGGTCAGGGTCCCGCGCCGTCCAATCCGGATCCAATATCATCTGATCGGTTTGCTGGAAGGCAAAGCGATCAGATGATGTGTCAGGTTCCAGGATGTGAATCCCATCACACATCAGCTGATTGTATAAAAGCCGATTATACAATCAGCAGATGCATCAGTAGAAAAAAAAAAAAATAATACTCACTTATGTGCTGAATTACCGGCAGCTCCCGGAGCGATGGGGCGGGAGTCTGATCCTGTCCGATCGCTGCAGCAGCTGCCGGTGATCAGGGATGAAGTCTCCTGACGCATCCGCTGATACCGGCCGGGCGCCCGCGTCAGCCCGAGACTCGATCAGCTGATGCGTCAGGTGACTGCATCAGGTGATCCATCGCCAGGTCCTGCAAGCAAGGTCCTGCCCCGGGGAGACTGCACACAGCCGGAGCGGGAGCGGCGATACCGTGACAGGAGCTGGGAGCGGGCATGGCACCGGGAGGCTGCACACAGGTGAGTATAACTTTTTTTTTTTTTATTCTACTGTTAACTTTTGTTTTCACAGCCGCTTCCATCTCCTGCCTGTACATGGCGCCGCACGGCAGCTGACATGCACAGGACGGGAGATGGACGCGGCGGTGACGGTACCGGGAGGATTCATGCTTCTGTCTATACTGACAGAAGGAATCCTCTTCCTGTACACGTCACTTTACTACCCACCTCCTGCGCTTATAGCTGCGTTTTTGGTCTTAGAAACGCACCAAAACGCAGCTATTTGCGTTTCTCATTGCGTCTTTCAACATCCCATTGAACTCAATGGATGAAAAGCGCAGTGAAAAACGCGGGAATAATTGACATGCTGCGTTTTTGTGGTCACCACAAAAACGCAGCTGAAAAAAAAACGCTGTGTGGGGACAGCAAAAATGAAAACTCATAGACTTTGCTGGGGAAGCAAAGTCATGCAGTTTTGAGGCCAAAAACGCACCCGAAAAACGCGCAAAAACGCCGAGAAAAACGCACCGTGTGCACATAGCCTTAGCCCGTCGGCCTCGTCCCCAGGTGATGATGGAGCCTTCACACTTGAAGACAATTGCCATAACATAATAGCATTTTAGTTGACAACAAGCAATAAATGTTTATTGTTCGTAAAATCAGGAGTTGTCAGTCCAGGACTTGGTGCTTTTATTTGTTGATGTTTGGCCCTTAGGAATGTGAGGAAATAGGAGGAATTGCCCTCAGATTCAGGGCGGGACGTTACCTGGACATGACCTGGACATGCCTGGACCTGCTCCTGGACATGTCAGGGGACAACTGTCAGGTCTTGTAGATGGACTCCTGTTGTGGTTAGGATGAAGCGTCTCATAGGAGCCACCTTCTAACGATGACAGATGCACGTCTCACACAATCAATAATCATTACTCCTGCAACAACCATCTCGTCATTCTCAATATCCAACTGACAATGCAAACTGGAAGACATATTGGTAAAATCTGCCGATTTGGTGCATTGGCTGGCCATCCAGTGCGTATGAGGGTGTCCTTACTTTCTGTGTTGTCAGATGTTGGTGGATAGAAAATCAAGATGTTGGGTTTCAACATGTGTGTGTATATATATATATATATATATATATATATATATATATATACTAGCTGTACTACCCGGCTTCGTCCGGGTTAATAACTGTTAACAAAATAGAATGTATTAACGCCCGGGATAGCAACTGTCTCTCTGTTTCTCTCCCCTTCTCTGTCTGTCTCCCCCTCTGTATATATCTCTCTGTCTCTCTCTCTATCTCTTTGTCTGTCTCTTTCCCTGTCTGTCTCTTTCTCCGTCTGTCTCAATCTCTTTCCCTGTCTGTCTATCTATCTCTTTCCCTGTCTGTCTATCTATCTCTGTCACTTTCCCCTGTCTGTCTCTTTCCCTGTCTGTCTCTTTCCCTCTCTTTCCCTGTCTGTCTCTTTCCCTCTGTCTCTTTACCTGTCTTTGTCTGTCTCTTACCTTGTCTGTCTCTTTCCCTTTCTTTCCCTGTCTGTTTCCCTGTGTCTGTCTCTGTCTCTTTCCCTGTCAGTCTGTCTCTTTGTCTGTGTCTGTCTCTTTGTGTCTGTCTCTTACCCTGTCTATGTCTGTTTCTTACCCTGTCTGTGTCTGCCTTTTTCCCTGTCTGCGTCTGTCTCTTTCCCTCTGTCTCTTTCCCTGTGTCTGTCTCTTTGTCTGTCTCTTTACCTGTCTTTGTCTGTCTCTTACCCTGTCTGTCTCTTTCCCTTTCTTTCCCTGTCTGTCTGTTTCCCTGTGTCTGTCTCTGTCTCTGTCTCTTTCCCTGTCAGTCTGTCTCTTTGTCTGGGTCTGTCTCTTTGTGTCTGTCTCTTACCCTGTCTATGTCTGTTTCTTTCCCTGTCTGTGTCTGTCTCTTTCCCTCTGTCTCTTTCCCTGTGTCTGTCTCTTTGTCTGCCTCTTTACCTGTCTTTGTCTGTCTCTTACCCTGTCTGTCTCTTTCCCTTTCTTTCCCTGTCTGTCTGTTTCCCTGTGTCTGTCTCTGTCTCTTTGTCTGTGTCTGTCTCTTTCCCTGTCAGTCTGTCTCTTTGTTTGTGTCTGTCTCTTTGTGTCTGTCTCTTACCCTGTCTATGTTTGTTTCTTACCCTGTCTGTGTCTGCCTCTTTCCCTGTCTGTGTCTGTCTCTTTCCCTGGCTGCATTGTGACACGCCAACATACCATATTAGGGCGTGGCTGCGCATTCTTCTGAAGTTCTGGCTGCACTGTGGCTCCCAGCTCCATTCGCTTTAATGGAGTCAGGTTTTTTGGCGAATAACTGTAAAGCGCGGGGTTAAAATTTCCCCTCAAAACATAGCCTATGACGCTCTCGGCGTCCAGAAGTGTGAGTGTGCAAAATTTTGTGGCTGTAGCTGCGACGGTGCAGATGCCAATCCCGGACATACACACACACACACACACACACACACATTCAGCTATATATATATATATATATATAATATTTCATTCATTCCAATATATTTTTTGTGCTATTAGCAAAGGATCAGTAAGTGACTTATGTCCCTATCTTAATTCCGAACCTGTTTATAGGGGGAACGGGAAGGAAACAAATATTCAACAGAAGCATAACATAGTGGGTCGCACTCTCAGGGAGCCCAAAAAGTCAAATTGGCCCAAATTGTTAAAGATCTGTGACCATTGGGGACCCTGCTGGAAATTTTTTATTGTGACCCACTGGCGTTCAACCAAAAGGCGACCTTAGAAATTTCATAAGTGTTGGCTGAATCGTTCCTATTTCGGGACTACACATTTCATAAATGTTGGCAGAACCATTCCAAGTTTGGTCGAACTTAAAATTCCATAAAAATTGGCTGATTCGTTCCGATTTCAGTGGAATTAAAAATTCCATAAATGTTCGCCGAACTGTTCCGATTTCAGTGGGACTAAAAATTCAATCCGTAAGTAGTGACTAGCATTACACACTCGTTATGGGTATCAACCAACCGATGCAAACTCAGCCATATCAGATATTCGGCCATTCATCGAGTCTTCCGGTATTAATGCCAGATTAATGGAATGTTCCTGGAGTAGGAGACACCACATAAACCCCATCTGTGGAGGATTACACCAAAAATCCCCGTGTGGTTCTGAGCAGATTATGCAAATTAGAATGAGGAGGTGTAAAATCCTGCAATTAATTAGAGAGTGTTATTTTAAAGGACGAGCCACAGGGGGCTGATGGACATGTCCGCACATGATCAGGGACCAGTAATCACAAGGCTCGGAGTCCAGATGTGTCTGTGGAGTGATTAGATCTTATGTTGCACTCTATGTTGAGTTTTATGAACTTTACTGCACTTTCTAGACTAATTATCACGTGTCACCATGTGACATTTTTATCATATTTCCATTGTGGTTTTGCTTGTGACTTGTGCCGTCGTATTTTCTGATTATTCCGTGAGAAAAATACATTAACGCAGTTCATGGAAATTACTGGACAAAAACATTGTGAATGTTCTCGTATAAGAAAATAAAATGGCAAATGATACAGGGATTGTTGTACTAGGACAATCCGTGTCCAAATGTCCTACAATGTGTCTGTATGGGAGTTCTTGGCTCTGTTCTGGTGGACCCATGCATTGCACGGATGGACATTCTTTTGAATGGTGGCCTCTTGTCTCTGGTGACCATTGATATTATTTTGTAGACTTATAATGTTTGGACAGAGACCAGTCATGATTATTTTGCAAAATAACTGAAGATGCCAAAGTTGGCCATGATAATGGCCATCGAATCCCAGAAACAGCACCAAAAAGGGACCTGGGCAAGTACACTCCATGGGAGGTGGTGGGCATTGGAGGACATTGCTGGCAAGGGCAAAAGCCTAGGAGGAGGAGGAGGTGCCAATGTGAGCGGAGATGCGGCCAACATGTCACCCACCCGATAAGAGAAAGAGACAAATAGGTGCCAGGGTCAATGCCTTTAGGGGTGTACATCACCTGCCTAAAGTTTGTGCATACCTGTCCTTGGGGCTTCCACCAATGGGTCATCTGCAAAAGATAAGGTTTGGAAGAAAAGCCAGGCAGAAATATGAGCCAGAAATTCCCACCAGGGTCCAAAGGGAGAGTTCTCCGAGATCTCAGGAATAACCCTGAGAGAGTCGGGAGTAGCGACAAAGAATATACATCACAGGTGGGAAAGTGATGCTCCCCACCAGGTACCACAATCATGGCCATCTGAGGAGGATAAGCCTGCCCTTGAATGAAGTGACCCTATGCCCTGTCCGGTGCACCTTCCATCTAGTAAAAACCTGGGCAGTGGTTCTGGAAAGAGTGCTGCAGAAAAGACAGAGGGGTCAGGTGCTAGGGTCAGGGTCACGCTATGGATGTAGATCGGTACTAGTAATGTAGGGCTGGGAATTGTTAGGAGATGAAGAGCTGCCTGGTGGACTTGGCCTATGAATGTAGGTGAGCCTGGACTTTGTATATCATTTTCAAGTTAACTGGTCTATGGAGAGAGGAGGAGCTACAGGCCGACACAGACATTGTCCTGCAAGTTTTCCTGAAATGACAGTTACAAGTCACAACATTCTGTGTAGAAAGGAGGAGCTAGAGGCCGACACAGACATGCTACAAGTTCCCTTGAAATGAAAATTACAAGTCACAACATTCTATGAAGGAGGAGGAGCTAGAAGCCAACACCTAGATTCTGCTGCAAGTTCTCCTGAAATGACAGTTACAAGTTACATTTTATGGAAAGAGGAGGAGCTAGAGGTGGATACACACATTTCACTGCAAGTTCTCTTGAAATGACAGTTGTAAGTCACAACATTCTATGGCGGAGCTACAGGTGGATACAGACATTCTGTTGAAAGCAGGTTTTCATGAAATGACTGTTACAAGTCACAACATTATATGGAAAGTGGAGGCGCTAGAGGCCAACAGAGACATTCTACTGCAAGTTCCCCTGAAATGACTGACAGTTATAAGTCACAACATTCTATGGAGAGAAGAGGAGCTAGAGACCGATACAGATACTATGCTGCAAGTTTTCCTGAAATGACAGTTACAAGTCACAAAATTCTATGGCGAGAGGAGGAGCTAAATGTCGACACAGAGATTCTGCTGCAAGTTCTCCTAAAATGACAGTTACAAGTCACAACATTCTATGGAGGAGGAGGAGCTACAGGTGACATAGACATTCTGCTGCAAGTTCTCCTGAAATGACAGTTACAATTCACAACATTCTATGGCAAGAAGAGGAGCTAAAGGTCCACACAGAGACTCTGCTGCAAGTTCTCCTGAAATGACAACTACAAGTCACAACATTCTTTGGAGAAAGAGGAGCTAGAGGCCAGCATAGACATTCTGCTGCAAGTTCTTATAAAACGACAGTAACGTGTCACAACATTCTATGGCGAGAGGATGAGATAGAGGCCGACACAGACATTCTGCTGCCAGTTCTCATAAAAGAACACATACAAAAAAATATCAAATCTGAGCTGTGATTGATTGCTGCAGGAAACAAGGACAATTTTTCTTCGGACTGTTTTTGAAAATGACGAAAATCTTTCCTGTTTGTGCTTTTTTTTAACCCTGCCTTTATTTCCGCACCATTCCCAAAATCTTATACTATACACAGTGCACAGAAGAGAACCGAAACAAGGATCACTTCCCCCATTGCGTCTCTTCCCTAGAAAAGGAAGTGATCTGAGAGTTCCTTATGTATCAGGGAGTTGCTGTGAATGCAGTTCCATAATTTAATAGTATTGGGCCTGGTTCAGCAGTTTTTGGATCATCTGCATTTCCGGGGTTAATAACGTTAAGCTTCTGCTGAAATAATTGAATGAAATTACTTATTCCATAGAGACGAGAGATGATCAAACGCGCAGAAGAAGTTCATAAATTTTACTGATCACTACGGTTAAACATTTTATTAAAAAGAATAGTACATCAAATACTGTAAATCATATTGTAAATTTGTTCCAGGAACACTTCTATTTTATATTTCTGGCTGCGTCGCTGGAAGGCTTACCCAACGGCACGGCAGAAATGTACCGTCAGCGCCGCCATAGAAAGCCATCCAATTTATGGTCCTACTATGCAAAGTAGGAGAGGGCTATAAAGTATCACAGAGATAAGGAGTCGGTTATACGGGAGCGGCCGCAGGAAACAGTCCATCTTGCTTATGTGGTTTACACAGGATGATTCTTTCTAATCTCCATTCATCAGAACAGTAAAAAATACCGATTCCGTCATCCATGATCATCCATGTCCTCCATTGATGAAGTGTCCTTCTACCTAGAGAAGTGATCCATAGGTCGTCTGGTATAGCGTGGGGCGAAGGAAGGGCTTTCTTTTCCTAATGGTTGTGGCTCACTCTAAATACAAAGGTCTAAAGGCTACTTTACACACTGCGATATCGGTCCCGATATCGCTAGTGTGGGTACCCGCCCCCATCTGTTGCGCGACACGGGCAAATCGCTGCCCATGCCGCACAACAGCCGTCACACATACTTACCTGTCCGGCGACGTCGCTGTGACGGGCGAACCGCCTCCTTTCTAAGGAGGCGGTCAAGGAGGCGGTCCGTGCGGCGTCACTGAAGCGTCACTGAACCGCCGCCCAATAGCAGCGGAGGGGCGGAGATGAGCGGGACGTAACATCCCGCCCACCTCCTTCCTTCCGCATAGCGGCCGGGAGGCAGGTAAGGGGAGCTTCCTCGTTCCTGCGGCGTCACACGCAGCGATGTGTGCTGCCGCAGGAACGACGAACAACTTCGTTACTGCTGTAGTAACGATTTTTAAGAATGGACCCCCATGTCGCCGATTAGCGATTTTGCACGTTTTTGCAACGATGCAAAATCGCTTATCGGTGTCACACGCAACGGCATCGCTAATGCGGCCGGATGTGCGTCACCAATTCCGTGACCCCAACGACTCCGCATTAGCGATGTCGCAGCGTGTAAAGCCCGCTTAAGGCTGCTTTCACACATCCGGTTTTTCTTGTGCAGCACAATCCGTCACTTTGCAGAAAAACGCAACTGGTTTTTTTTGCCGCCGGTTGCGGTTTTTCCGCATAGACTTTCATTAGTGCCGGATTGTGCCGTTCGGTCCGTTTTTTGCCGAATGCGGCAGATTTAGCCCATGCGGCGGCCGGATGGAACGTTGCCTGGCACGTTTTTTGGTCCGGCAAAAAAACTGCATCGTGCCGCATCCGGCCGATGCAGCGCTTTTTCCAATGCATGCCTATGGATGCCGGATGTGGCGCGATGCGGCAAAAAACGCATCCGGCCGCCGCATTCATTTTTTTGCACTGCGCATGCTCAGTAGCGTGCCGCAACCGGCAAAAACCGGACAGGCCGCATGTAAAAACGTATGCAAAGGATGCGTTTTTTTCGACGCATCCGTTGCATAGGTTTTAGAGCCGGATTTAGCCGCACTGCTAAAACCGGATGTGTAAAAGCAGCCTAACTTAGAGTTATTCACTCTTACAATGTTTTCCTTCTGGACCAGACCATCGTGGCTACTTCTGCCAGCAACAATTCATCTGCAAAGTTTGTAACACAGAAATATTTCCAGCGCCAACTATTCCCAGCCTACACGAACTCTCCTTCCTTCAGCTACTCCCCAATTCTGTCCATATTACTGCACCTTGTAACGCTCGCAGGTGCAAACGGGTGTTGACCCACTAGACTAGAGGGGGGGTCTGGGCTTAAGGGCGGCTTTTCACGTTGCGACATCGCAAGCCGATGCTGCGATGTTGCACGCGATAGTCCCCGCCCCCGTCGCAGGTACGATATCGTGTGATAGCTGGCGTAGCGAACATTATCGCTACGGCAGCTTCACATGCACTTACCTGTCCTGCGACTGTCGCTCTGGCCGGCGACCCGCCTCCTTCCTAAGGGGGCGGGTCGTGCGGCGTCATAGCGACGTCACACGGCAGGCGGCCAATAGCGGCGGAGGGGCGGAGATGAGCAGGATGTAAACATCCCGCCCACCTCCTTCCTTCCGCATATCCTACGGAAGCCGCAGTGACGCCGGTAGGAGATGTTCCTCGCTCCTGCGGCTTCACACACAGCGATGTGTGCTGCCGCAGGAACGAGGTCGTGTCAGCGTAATTATGGAATTCGCCGACGCTGCACTGATGATACGATTACGACGATTTTGCGCTCGTTAATCGTATCATCTAGGATTTACACACTACGATGTCGAGAGCGACACCAGATGTGCGTCACTTTCGACATGACCACAGCGATGTGTGCTGCCGCAGGAACGAGGAACAACATCGGACCGTCGCGTTAGCGTAATTATGGATTACGCGCGACGCTGCACCGATGATACGATTACGACGATTTTGCGCTTGTTAATCGTATCATCTAGGCTTTACACACTACGATGTCGCATGCGACGCCGGATGTGCGTCACTTTCAATTTGACCCCACCGACATTGCACCTGCGATGTCGTAGTGTGCAAAGCCCGCCTAACTTGACGTGGAAGGAGCGTAACTAAACGCTTACCGGGTATCGACCAGAACCTCTGATGGTGAGGATAGGCTTGGCTGCCGGTAGATGCCAGGTGCCACTCCCAGCGCAACTCCAAGGATGGCAGTACACAGTGCTCATTTTAGAGCCCCACATAGTAATAATGCCTGAATTATAAAGTGCTGCGGAATATATTTGGTGCTATATAATACAGTATGTTCACCAGACCCTACATCCTATCTTGGCTTCAAGGCCGGGCTCTGCTCTCTTCCCCTACGACTGCCATCCGTTGCTGTGCTCCACATCAGGTTGCTCAAGTTTCCTGGTGAACTTCATTGACATCCTCTCGCGACTTAGACACTCAAACTTTGTGCTCAGCTACCGGGGGCTTTGGAGTTTGCCACCTTCCAGTTCTCTCAGCTGCAATCATCTCTGCAAACTCGTGTAATTTCTCTAACCTGTATCTATTTCCCATATGACACCTGGTGATTAACCCTTCGTCTGCTGTAGGCATTACAAACAATTATTTGGAGTTTTTCACCTTTCAAATGCTCCTGAATCAGAGTGCCTCTTCTCTATAAACAATTCTGGATCTTAATTTCTCCTGCCAATGATTATGCGTTTGTTTGCTCATCAACCCTTCGTCTGCTGTAAGCATAAAGAACTTTCCTTTGTTTGTGTTCACATTACCCTACAGCAATTCCTGGACTGGCTCTGTGACTTATGGTGTGTCCTGCACCTCTTGCCCGCCTACCATCCCGCTTACCCTATTGTCAGGGTCTTTGATGTTCCATGTGTCATCCGGCAAGTCCTGCCCACCGTGTTACTATCATCAGCCCATGTGTTCACCCTGACCCTGAATCCACCTCCCCAGTTCAGCCTTAACACAATATTCCATAAATGATGCTATCGGTTATTGACAAGGGACTTTATGATCCATTTGATCTACGGTAAGTTCTTCATACTGCTCCTTTTGTTTATAACTTCCCTTCAAAGAGCTGACAAAGTCCGCCCTGTGCAATCTGCTACCGGGGAATTTTGGAGATAACTGGGAAATAAAAAAAGAGGAGAACAAGGAGTGGTTGTGGCTAAAATCTTGTGTACAAATGGGTATTTTAGGGGTGAGGAACCTCTGTGTCACGGAGTGACTTAGGTGAACCCAGGGGAGCCTATACTGGCACTAAAGCTGGGGCCCCTGCGCTCACTCTAACCCTGGAGGTACCCTCGATGTTAGGGAGGGCCAGGTCACCACCCTAGGCCCTATCTCCTGTCCTTCGTCCCTGATGTTAGGACCCCCCTCCACAACCTATCATCTGGGGGGAAAGGGCAAGAATAGGAGTGAACACTCCACCAACAAGTATGGACAAACAGGGGTAAGAACTACGATAACTCGCACACACGGCAACCACACACAAAGGAGCCACAAAAAGTGCACCAGGGGAGACAACATAAAAGGGGGAATAAACAGACTACTGGGGAACTTCCAAACCAGAATAAACATGTCGCAGCCAACAGAACAACTGAGAGAGTAAATAACACCTCCTTCCACCCCCTGGCCAAGCTTCCTAATGATAGAAATTAACCGGCACCCTCTTATGGACGTAGAGGGTATTAAAAGGACCTGGGCGTGGTCCCCACCTGAAACACCTGACCAGGAGTCAGGAGCTGCTGGAATTAACCCTCTCCTCCCCAAAGGAAAGGGAATCCATTTAATCTGCAGAGTCCCACAAGACAAAGTGAGACTGACCGAGAGCATGTCACAAAACTCCGCAACAGGGAAAGTCCGTCACAGTCTGGGGTATTGCCCTCCTATGTACTGCCTTCAGTTCCTGAACCATACATGTAAAAATTTTCCAGTTATGGTAAATTATCTCATTTTTCCTGACCCTTATGTTTTTCCGTTAAGTGAGATTTCCTCTATCTGTTTGCCTCTGTTGATGTGCCCCTACTTGATACTCCAGTATGGCTGCCCTCTTCTATGTTGGAATATTTGCCTCCTTCTACAGAGAAGGGCCGGCAGGCTGCTGTACTTGGCGACGACTCCAAACCCTGCCGGTTTTACCGGTATGCAAATTGGCCATCTCCCAGAAGAAAGAAGAAAAGGCTCTCACCCAGCCAACCAGTAACCTGACAGAAGAAAGTGAAGAACTCCGAAACAGCCGACTACGGATGGAGGCCTATACTTGGTCTGAATGCCCTAAGTCATGGGGATAGATCCAATGGGTGGCACTAGAGAAAAAGCTTCCTTCGAATTTACATACTGAAGGAGTGATGCCTTCCGAATACCTCTATGCTGGTTTGGTGCTCTCCACAAGGAGATACTTTGCGCCGTATCCTGGGGACCTATGCCGACCCAATGACTGAGACCCCTGTGCTCACCCTCACCCCGTAGGTACCCTTAAAGGTAGGGAGGTCCGGGGCCCCGACCTGGCCCTGTCTCCTGTCTGGCCCTGACCTAGTACCACCGTACCCCCAACCCCGGAGTGGGTAGGACACAAAGTGATAAACCTCCCACAAGACAAAAACAAGGGGGTAAAACTGAAACCCACTCCCACCACAAATATCCACAGAGGGGAGACAAAAAGACAACGGAGGAGATAAACCAAAGGGGAAGGAGAAGTTACACCAAGGAGCTTTCGTACAGCGCAGACAAGTTTCTGGTCACCAAATGGAGGATCGCCACTGACGCCGGGCTATCGCAACTGCAAGCAGATACTTTCTTCGGCGGTCTCCTACTAAACTCCCCAGTCTTAAATAGGAGTAGACCAGCTGTGGAGGAAATCAGCAACCTGGCTCTCAGAGGAGTTGCTCCAAAAAAGGATTAACTCCTTCATGGCTGGGAGCATGGAAACAACTCAGCCGACGCCCAGCTGAGCTGAGCACTTAAGAGAGTGCAATGTGAACAGATTCCGATGCTGTAGTAGTAGTCTATGTGTACGGATCCGGACTGATCATGACAGATCCATTGCAAATGGATGATAAGTAGTAATCCGTTAACGGATCCATTGTCAATAGACTCCACATGTTAAAAACGGATCCAGCCGACATCCGTTATTTAACAACGGACGAAAAAGTTGTGTTTGCAGAACTTTTTTGCAAATGGATCTGTAACGAATCCGTAATAACGGATGATTACAGGACATGTGAACTCAGCCTTACAT